>NC_080179.1:77722959-77772472 GCF_950295315.1 Erinaceus europaeus | reverse complement strand
GCCTCTCATCTGTCAGAGTGGGAACACTTATCTCTTGGGGGTGGTTGGCACCTTAAAACAAAGTGTCCGTGAGAAAGTATCTTACACACAGTAAAGTCTAACAGAGGTGTGACTATTTCAAAGAATACTTAGAAGATAACAGGGCTAGGGAGATAGGGTAGTGGCTATGCAGAAAGACAACCATGCCTGAGGCTTCGAGAACCTCGGTTCAATCCCCAGTACCACTATTAGCCAGAGCTGAGCAGTGATCTGGTAAAAATAGGTCAATGATAAATATAATGCCACACCTTCCCCATCATCAGAGTCCCATGTTACCTTTCTTCCCATTGGAAACTCCATTAATCCCACAGATATGGGCTATTATCTCTATAATTACATCATATTTGCCCATTTTTGTATAGTGCTGCCTTCTCTTCCTTTCTTTTTATTTTTTACTAGTGAGTTAATAATGAGTCAGAAGACTGTAAGATAACAGGGCTACAGATCCAGACAGTTCCCACCACAAGAGTTTCATGTCCCATCCCCTCCATTGGAATCTTTCCTATTCTTTATCCCTCTGGGAGTATGGACCCAAATTCTTTATGGGTGCAGAAGGTGGGAGTCCAGGCTTTTGTAAATGCTTCTCTGTGGGACATGGATGTTGCCAGGTTGAGCCATACCCCAGCTTGGGGAACCTGATTTTTAACATGATTTTCGTTTACTGTCACCAGCATTACTGCTAGGCCTTGGTGTCTGCATGACAAATCTACCATTCCAAGCAGCTATTTCTGCCCCCATCCAACATTTATTTGATAAGAGAGAGAGAAATTGAGATGGGAAGGGGAGATAAAGATGGAGAGAGAGACACCTGCAGCACTGCTTCACTGATTGTGAATCTAGCTGTAGGTGAGGGCCAGGGGTTTGAGCCCAGCTCTTTGTACATGGTACTGTGTATGCTCAACTGGGTTTTCCATGGCCCAACCCATCTTAATATGATTAAAAATTTTTTTTTGAGATGTTGTTATTTCACATGAAGTAAAAAGGATCAGGAATGATGTATTGTAAATTTATATATTTTTCTTATTGTCTTTTTCCTGTCAACTGAAGTGGTAGTTATGCCATGCTGCTGATAACCACACATTCAGGAGAACATATTATTAGTTTTACCTATTAATTTTTTGTGTATTACATTTATTTGCCACTGGGGCTATTGCTGGGAGTTGGTGCTTGCACAATTTCTCCTCTCCCAGTCTCCATTTATTTTTAGTAGATGGTGAGAGACAGAAACAGGAGGATAGAGAGAGAAGCAGAGAGAAACCTGACACACTGCTATAAAGCTTCCTTTGCTGGTAGGGATTGGAGCTTTGAGCTGTGTCCTCATGCTTGGTGACATGTGAGCTCTACCAAGCAAGTCACCATTCGGCCCTCTGGTGTTGGAGAATGTCCAGACCATTGTTTCCGTGAGACCCGAGCAGGTGGACCCCCCAACCCTCCCTTCAGGTAGAGAGAAGGGCTGGTTCCTCCCCCCGTCTCTGGAATTTATGACGGCTAGACCCTCGAACATGGGTGCCTTTCTACACGTCACCTCCGCCCTTTCCCTCTTTAATTAAAAGCCATGGATTACTGTGTTAACTTTGAAACTCTAGCAAACATTGCTCAGCTTTTTCCCTCTCCCCTGCTGCTCCAAAGTGCCTGCAACTTACCTCTGGAAGAATGTACATTGTAAAGCATATGATCAAACAGTCTGTTGGTCAAAATGTACCTATGCATTGTGTTGCTCTGTGTTTGGGTTAATGAACATCCCAAAGCCTCCGCTGAGTTACGGCCTGTATCTACCTGCTTTTTCTTTAGCCTCCGCTGAGTTACGGCCTGTATCTACCTGCTTTTTCTTTCAATAAACAAACCGTCCCACTGAGGCTTTCCCAGGGCTGACTGCTTGTCTCCCTGTGCACTTTGCCCTCTGCAGGCTGAGCTGCTGCAGGACCCCCGTGGGCCACTTTTGACCTCTGTCTCCCAACGGCCAAGGAGATGGGCGGACCCAGAGCTAGCCAGCATTCTAGGAGAACATTTCAGGACTTATGGCCTATGATGTGTGACTATCTGGTAAGCATGCTTGCAATTTTTTTTGCCTCCAGGGTTATTGCTGGGGCTCAGTGCCTGCACTATGAATCCACTGCTCCTGGAGGCTATTTTTCCCTTTTGTTGCCCTTGTTGTTTATTGTCATTGTTGTTGTTGTTGTTGTTATTATTGTTGTCACTGCTGTTGTTGTTGGATAGGACAGAGAGAAATGGAGAGAGGAGGGGAAGACAGAGAGGGGGAGAGAAAGACAGACACCTGCAGACCTGCTTCACCGCCTGTGAAGTGACTCCCCTGCAGGTGGGGAGCCGGGGGCTTGAACTGGGATCCTTCTGTCAGTCCTTGCGCTTCCTATCATGTGCGTTTAACTCACTGTGCTACTGCCAGACCTCCTCTTGCAGGTATGTTTTTAGCTGCCATTTTTAAGTTTTATTAATTAATTAATTTTTATTATTTTTTATTTATAAATGGAAATATTGGCAAGACCAGAGATTAAGAGGGGTACAACTCCACACAATTCCCACCACCAGAACTCTGTATCCCATCCCCTCCCCTGATAGCTTTCCTATTCTTTATCCCTCTGGGAGTATGGACCCAAGGTCACTGTGGGGTGAAGAAGGTAGAAGGCCTGGCTTCTGTAACTGCTTCCCCGCTGAACATGGGTGTTGGCAGGTCGGTCCACACTCCCAGCCTGCCTCTCTCTTTCCCTAGTGAGATAGGGATCTGGGTAGGTGTGGCTCCAGGACACATCGGTGGGGTCATCTGCCCAGAGAAGTCAGGTTGGCATCATGGTAGCACCTGAAACCTGGTATCTGGAAAGGAGTTAATATATGAAACAGATCAAATTGTTGACTAATCATGAACCTAAAGGCTGGAATGTTACAGGTAAATAGCTCGGAAAGGTCTCACCAGAGTAATGAATCTGAAGGGTTGACATTCCCACCTGACATCTCTGGACAGTCTGAAGTGAAACATGCCGAGGTGGTACTGGTTGCACTGACTGGATAGCATCAGCAGATGCTGTTATCAGTTGATATGAACTGAGAGAAGTATGCAGTATGCAGTAAAGTGAGCCATAGCCTAGAGGTTCCAAAACTGGGAGACATATAGGCTTTACAGAGAAAGGGGAAAATTCCTGCTGTCTTAGGGTTTAAGAAGGCAATAGATAATTATTGCTACAACCAAATTATTTGGCGATTGGATTCATTTTGAAAATCCCACTGTGGCATACAAGAGCTCACCATAATTTATGTCCTTTTATGCTATTTACACATAGTTGTATCTTATAAAGTAACACCACCAGTTGCTAGCAGAATTGTCACAACAATGAATAGCTACACAAAATAACATTTTAGTATGTAAGCTATAATAGGCAATATTCTAAGAATTTCACATAAATGATCTCCTTTAGTTCTGTAAACAGTGTGATGAAAGAGAAAAACTGATTTCACGGGTAGGGAAGATAGAATAATGGTTATGCAGAAAGAACTCTCAATCCCTAGCACCACTGTAAATTAGAATTAAATAATGATATGCTTAAATGAATAATTATAAATTACATTTGACAGAGAACACCAGGACTTGGAAGAGTAACCCACTTGCCTAAACTCCCACATGCTGGTGGACTAAGAGCAAATGAAACCCAGCGGCAGGATGAGGACGTAAGAACCGTGGGGTGGCTTTACGGCACCTGGTTTTGTCTCTCATGGCTCCCACTTCTGACATACACACAGTTAGTTCTTGTGTCCTAGAGAATAGCAGGCTTCTGAGGTTTTTTTAAAATATTTTTACTTACTGGACAGAGATTGACAGAAATCTAGAGGGAAGAGAGAGATAGGGAGAGAGAAAGAGAGGCGCCTACATTGCTGCTTCACCGCCTATAATGCTTTTCTCCTTCAGGTGGGGATCTGGGTTTGAAGGGTCCTTGATCATGGTAACATACTGGATATTGCTACTGCCCAGTTCCCAAGAGAACGTTCCTATAGCTCACTTCTCAGGCATATTTAATATTAGGGCTCGAACCCAGGGTTTCATATATGCAAGTGCTGTACAGTAACAACTGGACCACCTTCCAGACTGCTGAGTGGCGTGTTTCCTTGGACAAGAGAAGGTATGGGGTCCAGTGGTGGTGCACTGAGTAGATCACACATGTTATCATGCACAAGCTCTAGGGAAGCTTCCAGAATAGTGGAGCAGTTCTGCAGGTTTCTCTCTCTCTGTCTCTGTCTCTTCTTCTCTCTCTCTCTCTCTCTATATATATATATATGGAATCAAATGATTCTAGAAAGAAATGACGGGGTTTTCCAGCCAAGGAGCATGAAGGTTTTGTTTTTTAATATTTTATTTACTTGATGGATAGAGACAGAGACTTAGCAATAACCTAATGGCAAAAGGCAGGGATGGTGGAGGAGGGATACTGCTGTCAAGAAGGGGCTGAACTTTTAAGACTTGGCCTAGCCTTCTGAATCCTTACTGCTAATCTTCATTTTTATTCCTATCTTTAATGAAAGTATATTTGTCTTGATGCAGTGCGTCCTCTAGCTTTAGAGACCTCAGACTGATGCATTTTGTGCAAAGCTGACATGAGAAAAATAAACCCTCACCGTGCCCATAAGCCCTCAGTTTTCCCATTCTGGTTAAAGGATTGTCATGTACTCTTTGCCTAGCACTCTGTAAGTGGGGTGCTATATGGTGCTGGTTTATGCATCAAACCTGCCCATATTTTCAATGCCATTCTTGCCATTTCATGCATTTCCTATTACACAGGAATATGTTTGCGTATTAATACAATCAAGGCAATAACTGCAGTTTCAATGGCCTTTACGTCTTTCACTGTCTGCCAATGCAAAATTGAACATCAGAATCCTCCAACTAAATTTAGAAATTGGGACATAAAGAGAGGAGCCTGGGAGTCTGAAGCCGCCCATTCGTTGATCTTTGGGGCTTTTAAACAAGCGCCAGTGCTCCCCAACTTGCTCTTCACAAACTTCATAATTAGGTTAATGCAATAGTACTGTGTCTAGCCAGATCACATTTCACTAAAGGGCCTGGAAGGGATTTTACTAACGCCAAGTGCTTCTCAATCCAGGTTCCTGTAGAAAAGGAAGTTTGGTTTGTTAGGCTCACATGGCATCTGCGGGACACTCAGGGCAGTTGGATGTGGTAAAAAGTCCCCTCTCCATGCTCTGGAAAACTCCTCTGCTATAAAGCCTTGGACTTTGACTATTTAGAGAAATAAGCAAGTCCATGAATATAGGATGAACGAATGGAAGAAATTAAGGTAGCCAGTGGGTGTCTGAGGAGGAGAGAGAGGAGGACCTTTCTCTTGAGAACTGGCAGGGCTTTCTGCAGAAATCAAGAAGCTAGTTTTGGGACAGGTGGTGTCACACCTAGTAGAATGTGCATATTACCAATGGGAGGACCTGGGTCAGAGTCTCTGGCTCGCTCTCTCTCTCTCTCTCTCTCTCTCTCTCATCTATCTATCTCTTTCTTTTTTAGGAGTGAAGCAACAATGTTGCAAATGACTCTCCTTTCTATCTCTTCACGCCTTTCCCTCTCTCTTCTTTCTCTGTCTTTTCACCTCTATCAAAGAAAAAGACAAAGAAAAAAATGACCACTGGGAATGGTGGTGGAGTTGCACAGACATTAAGCCCCAGTGATATCCTTGATTAAAAAATAATAATAAAAGAAGGGTCCTGAATTTCCAGAAAATTTTACCTGCTGTAGGAAATCCCCTTCTATTACAACCTTCTAGTGGATAATACTTATCCCACCTTCCTTGAAAAAATCCTAGCCTATCCCAGACAGTATGTGTCTCCCTGAAACAAAAGACATGCTAGAATCACCCAGCACAGCCTTCAAGTGTATCATTTCACCGTCTTCTTTTTTCCCCCCAACAATCACACCAGAGTAATTCACCTTAGAATCTGCCTGTCCTGTTCCCTAAATGCCGATTTTATCCACTATTTTCCCCCACTAATTAATCCATTCTGATCTGTCTCTTACTGGGGTCTCTGTCCCTGAGTTCTTTCTGGTTCTGACAAGATCCTGAAGTGAGGTTCAAGGAACACTTTCACCACTTTACCCCATTCTCTAGCCTCTCTCTCAAGGTGAGCCAGCTCCAGCCACATGTGGTGACAATGCAGCTCTACTTCTGTTAGATAAAGTAGTCAGTCACTACTGAAGAGAAGACGTGGCAGAGAGGTCCGGCACCGTTGACTCAGGCCTGTGACACTGTATGACCAGTGTTTGCCTCAGGAGCAGGGGCCCATCCTGTGAGTTGTTGGGCGCTTATAGCTTTTCTGTCCTCCAACCACAAAATTGTATCGACCAGCAGTGAGTCCCTGTATTGCTGTATATGCCTCGTTCCAGCCTGGCCCTGCCACACGGGAAGAAGTTTTGCTGCTATGGTCTCTTTCGATCTGTGTTGCTATGTTTTGAAACAAAGAAAAACAAAACAAAACAAAAACACTTTTAAAAAATGGAATTCAGGTATCTCTCTATGTGTGATCCAGGTTTGAGCCCACTGCATTTAGGAAAGTGCTGATGCTTATAGAAAAAGGAAAAGAAGAAGAAGAAGAAGAAGAAGAAGAAGAAGAAGAAGAAGAAGAAGAAGAAGAAGAAGAAGAAGAAGAAGAAGAAGAAAAAGCTTCCCCCAAACAAAACAAAACATGTCTGCAACTTTTATTATTGCTGGGCTTCAGCAAACGGGAGGTTGTTTAGGTCAGTAAAAATCACGGCAGCAAAGTAGGCACAGGGCAAAGATGGGCCGGTCCTGATGGCTGGCCCAGGAGCCAGGAGCCAGGAACGTTTAAGCCGCAGGTGTTCCGGTTGTGGCAAGCTGCATGAAGGGTCCCAGGGAGAAGAGAGCAGAGCAAAGAGCATCCCACCAAACACCCACAATCCCTTGAGGGTTTGCGTAGGCTGAGGTTCGCTGTGTGCTAATTACATCCAGATCCCAAAAGAAATAAAACCTCTCTCTCTCTGGGGCTTTCTATCTCTAAACTAACAGAATGGAGACAAAAACCATTAACAAAATGGATCCAGGTCATGTTCACTGTCTCCTCAAGGATCAACCTTTTCCCTAGCTAAGGACATCAAGCATGCAAGGACTGTGCACGGAGACTGGGCTTTGAAGGGGGAAATGGAAGTTCAATGTGATGTGAGGGTGGGGTCCTAGTCTCACAGATTACTCACAGAGACCGAAGTAGCCCTTCTGCCCTGATTCTGACAGTGAGCAAGGGCCAGAACATGAGACTAATGAGCTGGCCATCTGCAAGCCAGCAAGTCCTCACCTGAAACCCTGCTCTGCTAGCATTTCAGTCTTAGATTTCCTGGTCTCTAGCTGTGAGAAAATAAATTCCTATAGCTGAAGTTCCCCCGGGGGGTGGTATGAAATCAATGGTGAGAACTGCAAGTCAGTGTGCTCGGGTCACTGAGAAGCCATTGCTGAGAGGAGGAACTACATCTCCCAGAACCCCCTTTGTTTAATTATTTTCTTCTCAAGAATATTTTATTTAGTTTAATAAAAGAGATAAAAAGAGAGACCATACCACTGGTAGACTCTGGCTTAAGGTGGTGCTGGGGATGGCCATGGGACCTTAGAGACTCAAGCATGAGAGTCTTTTGCAGAACCATTATTATTCCCAGCTCTTTCTTTTCTTTCTTTCTTTCTTTCTTTCTTTCTTTCTTTCTTTCTTTCTTTCTTCCTTCCTTCCTTCCTTCCTTCCTTCCTTCCTTTCTTTCTTTCTCTCTACCCACCAGGATTATTGCTGGGGATCACAGTCTACACAATGGTGACCATTGATTTTTTGATAGAGGTTGAGAGATAGGAAGAAATAAGGAGAGAGAGAGGGAGAGAGGGAGAGAGAGAGAGAGAGGGAAGGACACACACACACAGAGAGAGAGAGAGAGAGAGAGGGAGAGAGGGAGAGAGAGAAGGAGACAGAGTCAGAGGGAAGAGACCTCTGCAGCACTGCTGTACTGCCCATGAAGCTCGCCATTGCAGGTGGAACCTGGGGTTTGAATCTGGCTCCTTGAGCATGGTAACATGTACACTCTATATATAGAGAGAGCAACGGCTGGCCCCCGTGTTTAATTCTCTATGCTCTCGTGCGCTCTCTCTTCTCTTGTATCACCTTTGCTGCAGCCTTGGGGTTGACCCTGGCACATTGAAGGACACTTGATAAAGATGGCAAGGAAAGCATCCCCAAGGCCATAAGAGAAATATCTTCTATAGATACCCCTCACTTCTTAATCCTAGAGTGAGGTCTTCTTTCAGAATCTCCGCAGAGGCAGTATCTCAGTCTTCCTTGCCCTCTGAGCCACAAACAGGTAAAGCCTGGCTTTTCAGCAGAAGACTGTGTTATCAGTAAGAGGAGAGAAGATGCAGAGAAGTATGAGCACTATAGTCCTGCCACTCAACGCTCCCTGCGGCCAGCGTGCTTGAGCATTCTCTGTGTGGGTCTGCCCAGCCTCTTCCCCATGAAGGCAGCCTTTGGCAGGGCCTTGCATCTTGCTGTGGGCTTCTGAAGGGGGCACATTCTGCTCTCCCACAAAAGTCCAGATGTCTCCTTCCAACTTCACCCTGACCTCCCTCCTCTGGGAGCCAAAAGGAGAGCTCTGCTTCTGAACTTCCTCAGACAGGCATCTGGAGGCTGGGAGCAGGCTGAGCATCCAGCACCGTTCACCCTCACGGACAGGGGATCATAACACCCGCGGAGGGAGTCTGGTCTTCAATAGGGAAGTGATAAGACTGGGGGGTCCCAGCTCCAACGTCTGCTCTGCTCCATGCAAAACCCAAGGCAAACAGGGCTCTGCGTTTGCTCTTGGAGCTGGCTCCTGGGAGACCTGGTAAAGCACAAAAACCCAGGAACAAATACCTGGGTTCAAGCCCCTGGTCCTCACCTGCAGGGGCCAAGCTTCATGAGCAGGGGTGCAGTGCTGCAGGTATCTCTTCTTTTCCTCCTCTTCCTCTTCCATCCATTCCTCTCTTTTCCCTCTCCTCCTTTTTCTCCTCTCTCTCCTCCCTCTCTTTCTCTATATGATTTCTCTCCATATATAAAAACAGTCAGAAAAAGTGGAGCCATGTAGACACTAAGCTCCAGCAATAACCCTAGTGGCCAAAGAAAAAAAAAGATAAAAATTATATATATATATTCTCTTTAAGACCAGACGCCCAAATGTCATGAGGTCAACATCACCCCAAGCTTACTGAAAAGACAGATTTTTGGTAGATTTTATTACTTTTCCAAGTATCCAGGACTTACAAATAATGGGACTAGAATTTCAAGGCAGTCCTATCAAGCACCCAAATCCATAGACCTATCCTTAAAACAAAAACAGGGGGCAGGCATTTTCTATGAAAACTTCCTCTTTTCCAGACTTGCAGAGATAGAATAGAGTGACAACTGTAGTCACAGCACACAGCACAGGCACCGTTACTGTAAATATTGAGCCAGGAGTCGCTCAGCGTCCCTCACCTCTCCTCCTTGTCTGAGGCCACGTTAGAGAGGACTGCAAGGCCAGAGAATAGCTCCGTTGGATAGTATACATTTTGCCACATGTGCCCTAGACGGAAGCCTGGTCTGGACCACATCAGAGGAAGCTTTGCTGTTTTAGTCACTTCCATTCTCTGTCTGCCTCTATCTTAAAAACAGTTTTTAAAAATTAGTAAAAAGATAAAAAAAAGAAAGGATTCAATCACAATCTTCATTTCCACAGAAACGAGGAGTTTTCGTTTCCCTGGTGTCAATAAAAATTATAAAAGCTAAAATAAATAGAAAAAGAAGGAGGAGGAAGGGAAGAGGAAGAGGAGGAGGAAGAGATAAAGAAGAAGCAATGTTACAATCTGTGGACACTGGGGTTGACCTGGAGTCTGACGTGAGAGAGGCTGAGCCACAGAAAACACTCTGTAGTGTATTCTCACCCCAGACCAGCGCTCAGGGTCTGTGATGCAAACGCCTCAGAGTATCAGGCTCTTTCTCTCCAGATGACGTGTGACGTGTGCCCACCAGTCACTTGGTTCTGCGCGCCTTGGTTTTGGTTTCACTTTCAGCCTTACTTTCCTCCTTTGAAAATACTTTTTGGAATCATTTTTCATCTTTTTTTTTTTTTTTTATTCTGAACCAGGGTGAAACAATAATCCTTTGTATTTTAAGAAGAATTTTGAGATGATTCCTTGAGATAATTGAAGGTGCCCCTGGGAGTGACACAACCCTGGACCTGGAAACGACTGTTGTAAAACAATGTCACTGGCAATCAGTGGCGGCAGGGGTCAAGCTTCAGATGGAGAGAGGCGAAGGGAGAGAGTCTGAAATGAGGAAGGTTGATTCTCAGCATTTCTGAATTGGATGAAAAGCTTGCTTCCACAGATTGGCGATGATGACCAGGTGGGCATCTAGAGGGATGGGGACAGCTTCACAAGAACAGAAGGCTTTCAGGTGTTTTATTATTATTATTATTGTTGTTGTTGTAGTTATTATTGTTGTTATTAGGACAGAGAGAAATGGAGAGAGGAGGGGAAGACAGAGAGGGGGAGAGAAAGACAGACACCTGCAGACCTGCTTCACTGCCTGTGAAGGGACTCCCCTGCAGGTGGGGAGCCGGGGCTCGAACTGGGATCCTTATGCTGGTCGTTGCGCTGTGCGCCACCTGCGCTTAACCTGCTGCGCTACCGCCCGGCTCCCTATGCAAGACTTTCATGCCTGAAGCTCCTGTGTTCTAGGTTCAACTCCTGGACCACCATAAACCAAGTCTCTCCTTCTCTGGTATATTTCTCTCATTGAAATAAAATAAATACTATTTTTTAAAAGAGAAGAAGTAAAGAAGCCATGGCACTGAAGCTTCCTTCAGGTCCAGACCTGAGCCTGTGTAGTGCATACTACAAAATGCACAAGCTATTTTACAGGCTCTGGAGTAGCCTAATATTTAGAAATCATTGTTTCTGCTTTTTAAGCACCATGCCAGGCGTCCTAGTAGCTCTGACTGAAACCCTTGAATGACTGTGACGAATTTAGAAATGTATATGAGCTGTCATGTGCAGAAAAGGGTCTGTGTAAACTCCTCTGCATGTGAATTTAAGTCTAATTGTATAGCATGTCTTGGGCAGCACTTAGTTCAGTGTAGCTATTTAAAGAATGCTAAAGAGTGGAAATGATTATTAGGTGAATAACAAGGATCTAAGAGACAGGAAGCGTGTAATTTATGACCAGTCCTGCCTTTCATATTAGAGTTCTGTGAGTTTAGATGAGTCATTTAGCTGCTATGTGTTTCAGTTTACCCACCTGTCAAATTGTCAGCCAGTGTTTGAGGTCTTGCCTATCACAGATGAGGATGAAATTACCTGGCAAATGTTAGGAGATTAGCAAATATTTACCAAAGGGTCAAATGGGTGCAGAGAGTAGGGCATCGAAGCTCAAAGGCCTACACAGACTGAAGCCCATTAAAACATATATTTAAGCACATTAGAAATTAAAGTGCATGTAATCTATAAAAACAAAAAAATCTCCTAAATCTAAGGAAGTCAAGGAAACACTTAACTTTAAAACCTATTTTTGAAATAGACTTGGAAATCTGTGAGCCCATGTTATCATGAGAACATATGTATAATAGTAGGTTTCACAGACAAAGGAATCAAACAAAAACTTTACAGAATTTATGGGCAGTTCCAACAGCATTCCACAAAGGACTCTCAGATGAATGCCAAGGAGGACCCCCGCCCCCTTTTAAAAAATTTTCTTTCTTCCCTTCCTCCATCCTGAAACAATCATCAATTACCCTTATCCAGCAACACTGTCTCACCAAAGTTCATTTTCAAAATGAAGCTTCCTCGTTGGATGCTAGCTGTCCGATCCTCCTTCCGTCCATCACCACAGCGGCCACACTGTCCCCAGACTGACAGCTTGAGAGTGGATCAATAATAATTATCTGCTGCAGCCGGTGCGTTCTGTGTAATTCCGCTGCAGGCTGTGCACACGGGACTGTGTCTCTGGGTTTCCACACACAGGACAGGCTGTTCATTGAGGTGCCTTGAGCACATGGGTACCAAGAGGGAGCTCCGGGGCCCTTCCTCTGGTGCATTAAGACTTTGCAAAGGGTACATTCGCCTTTTGGGATACAGCTGCTGGGGAGCCTGGCATGTGTGAAACTCTGTCTTAGGTCCTCAGTCAGATATCAGTTCTATGCAAATACTGTCCTAGGAATGGAGACTCACTTTGCTTCCTATTGCTCTGCAGGATGGAGAGAGAACCACTGATGAGAATGTGTGAGCACACATAAAGGAATAGGGTTTCAAGACATAGTAGGGACCATGCTTATCGTGTTTATTTTCAGCTTTCTGGTCTATCCTTGGGGATGTGCTGTGTGGATTTGAAAAGAATGTGTATTCCCGTTTCTTGGGGTGCAGAACTCTGAAAATGCCCAGGAGGTCTAGTCTGTCTATCTCTTCATTTTATTCTTTTGTTTCTTTGCTGATTCTCTGCTTTGTTGATCTTCGTGTGAGAGTGGGTGTTGAAGTCTCTCACTATTATTGTGTTACTTACTAGTGATGTGTTTTTGTAGTTCTTTCAGGAGGCGTTTGATGTATTTAGATGGACCCTCACTGGGTGCATAGATGTTAATAATTGTTAAGTCTTCTCGGTTGATTGAGCCTCTAATCATTATGTAATGGCCTTGCCTATCTTTTATTGCTTTATTTAATTTAAAGTCTATTGTGACAGAGATGAGAATGGCTGCTCCTGCTCCTTTCTTATAGTCCATTAGCCTGTGTGATAGTTCTCCATCCTTTCACATTATGTGCTTGTCTTGTTGGATCAGGTGGGATTCTTGCAAACAGCATATGGTTGGGATGTGTATTCTGATCCATCTTTCCACTCTGTGCCTTTTAATGGGTGAGTTTAAGCTATTGACATTTATTGATATTGTGGATTTAAGGTATTGCTGTGTCATTACTCAACAATGTTTTATTTGCTCTGATATATGGCAAGTATTATGGTGATGTTCTTGTTTATAGTAGGTTTTAGAACCTCTTTCAGGGCAGGTTTGATGATGGTTGCCTCTTTTAACTGTTGCCTGTCTTAGAAGGTTTTGATCCTTCCATCTGGTTTGAATGAAAGTCTAGCAGGACATATTATCCTTGGTTGAAACCCTTTTTCATTGAGGGCTCGATAGATATCCTGCTGTACCTAATCTTGGTTTGAAACATCTGTTTGAGCTGTTGCTGCTGCTGCTTTGGGTGGAAAAGAAGGTGTCTAAGATGCAAACAAGATGAATTGCCCTACATATCCTAGAGAAACATGAAGACATACAAGTTGACCAAACAAAACCAGACTCATTAGAAATATTAGCATAGTCCTGGAGTTCAACTTTGTAATTTTAAAGAAATTAATGTGGCCTGGAAGTAGTACAATGGATAAAGTGCAAGACTTTCAAGCATGAGGTTCAGAGTTCAATCCCCAGCATCATGTGTCAGAATGGCGCTCTGGTTTTATCTTTTCATCTCCTCCACTTCCCTCATAAACAAATCTTTAGAAGATAAACAAATTGAGGCCCTATGTAGTGGTGCGCCTGCTCATGCCATCATGTCTTGGCTAGTTATCAAGGTATTTGTTATTTATTTATTAAATAATTTATTAAAAATTTTGTGTTAATATTCGATAAAGACAGAGAGAGATTGAGAAGGGGTGATAGATAAAGAGCGAGACACCTGCAGAACTGTTCCAGTAACTGTGAAGCTTCCCCACTGTAGGTGGGTACCAGAAGCCTGAACCTCAGTCCCTGTGCATGAGAACATGTAAACTCAGCTGGGTATAATGCCTCCACGACCCCTTTTAAATTTTTTTAATAGGAGTCAAGAAGAGACTACCTAAGTAGACTGTCTGGAGAAATCTCTTCACATCCTGGCTGCTCTGAATAGAAGTGGTACTTCCAGGCCAGTAGGAGAGACATTACAAAGGAATGACCAAAGATAAACCATTATAGAAAATTATAACCCAGGGAGTCGGGTGGTAGTGCAGTGGGTTAAGCGCACATGGCACAAAGTGCAAGGACTGGCCTAAGGAGAATGTCAGACATCAGAAAAGGTAACAGCAACAAATGCTGGAGAGGTTGTGAGGACAAAGGAACCCTCCTGCACTGCTGGTGGGCATGTAAATTGGTCCAACCTCTGTGGAGAGCAATCTGGAGAACTCTCAGAAGGCTAGAAATGGGCCTACCCTATGATCCTGCAATTCCTCTCCTAAGGAACCCAACACACCCATCCAAAAAGATCTGTGTGCACATAAGTTCTTAGCAGCACAATTTGTAATAGCCGAAACCTGGAAGCAACCCAGGTGTCCAACAACAGATGAGTGGCTGAGCAAGTTGTGGTATATGTATGCAATGGAATACTACTCAGCTATAAAAAATGGTGACTTCACCATTTTCAGCCATTATTGGATGGACCTTGAAAAATTCATGTTAAGTGAAATAAGTCAGAAACAGAAGGATGAATATGGGATGATCTCATTCTCAGGCAGAAGTTGAAAAACAAGATCAGGAGAGAAAACACAAGTAGAACCTGAACTGGAATTGGCGTATTGCACCAAATTAAAAGACTCTGGGGTGGGTGGGAGGGGAGAATACAGATCCAAGAAGGATGACAGAGGACCTAGTGGGGGGTGTATTGTTACATGGGAAACTGGGAAATGTTATACATGTAGAAACTATTGTATTTACTGTCGAATGTAAAACACTAATTCCCCAATAAAGAAATTTAAATAAATATTTTTAAAAAAAGCTTCTGCAAAGCAAAAGAAATGCATCACTCAAACAAAGAAACTCCTTACAGAATGGGTGCTCACTATATGCTATCCATCAGACAAAAGGCTGAAACAAAATATATAAATCACTCAGCAAACTCAGCAAAAAATGTTTCCATTGAAATAGTGAGAATATGTGAATATAATATTCACTATAGAAAAGATCCAAAAGGCCAACATAGGGAAAAGTAATTTATTCTTAGAGAAATGCAAATAAAGTCAGCAATGAGATACCACTTCATTCCTGTGAGAATGTTATACATCAAAAATGACAGCAACAACTAATACTAGAGAGATTTTGAGGGCAACAGAACCCTCCTGCACTGCTAGGTGGAAATTGGTCCAACTCCTGTGCAGAATAGTCTGGAGAACTCCTAGAAGGCTAGAAATAGACCTACCCTGTGATCCTGTAATTCCTCTCCTGGGGATAGATCCTAAGGAACCCAACACACTCATCCAAAAAGACCTTTGTACATCCATGTTCATAACAGCACAATCTGTAGTTGTGCAAACTGGAAGCAACCCAGGTGTCCAAAAACAAATGAGTGGCTGAGGAATTTGTGTTATATGTACATAAAACGGAATCCTATTCCGCTCTAAAGAATGATAAATTCACTTTCTTCAACTCATCTGGGATGGAGCTTGGAGGAATCATGTTTCGTGAGATCAGCCAGAAAGAGAAGGACAGATATGGGCTGATTTCATTCATGGACAGAAGTTGAGAAAGAAGATTAGATCGGGGGAGCCCAATTATATATCACCATCTATCCATCTTATCGTCTAACATCTATTACCTGTTTATCATCTGCCCGTCTCATGGGAAACTCTCTCTTATATCTGATACATAAAAGAAACCTTAAGAAAATTCTTTGTGAATGATTTCCCTGCTATGCAAAATAAAGAATTACCTAACTGAATGGGAGTGCTGGGAGGCTGAGCAGAGCTGAGATGCTTGTGTCCACGACAATAGGCAGTGAGCACAGTGCTGCAGGCTCAGTTTCCAGCACTCACTGCTGGCCACACAGTTCTGTGGATGGTGGCAAGATCTGGGGTGTGGCGGCTGGGGAGAAAACGCCAGTTAGCACCGGTAGTCCAAGACCAAACAGCATTCGGTATATCTCTTTTTAAATTAAATCAATCAGTTTGTTTATTGGATAGAGATGGAACGAAACAAAGAGGGGAGAGGGAGATAAGGAGAGCGAGAGGCTCCTGACATTCTGAAGCTTTCTGACTGTGACCGGGAACCAGGGAATACCGGGTCCTGCGTTTGTGCCTGGTGATGTGTGAGCCCAGCCCAGTGTGCTATCTGCTACCCTGGGCAACTCAGTCCTTTGCACACGTGAGGCTGTCTCTGGTGTAGTCACTCTGGCAGCACTGAGTGTGACCATTTATCATGAGGTGACGAAAACAGAACAAGGGGCCTGGAGAAGTCTTACCTGACCTCCCCTGTGCGGAGACCTGGGCTCAAGCTGTTATAACACATTCAGAGCCCAAGTTTCAAGAGCAGGGTAGTGGTGGTGTGACTTCTCCCACACCCCCTCCGTCTCCCTGCCCTTCCTCCCTTCTCTCTCTCCCTCTCTCATGCTGCATGGAGAAGAGAACGTGTTCATTATGAAACTTAGAATGATGAAAAACAGAAGACAACTTCAACGAGCACACAAAAAGCAGGTGCGAACATAGCTAAGTCCTCAGTTGGGGGTGGGGGTGAGGGTGGGGGTGGGGGCAGAGTGAGACATGTGAGCAAAGCGTGTTTCAGTCATGGGGTCTCCTTTTCCTCTATATGCAAGTGAGGGCCAATGGCGCCTGCCTCACGGGCTCGTCAGGGCGATGAAAGGGGACATTGCGAAACTAGTGAGTTAGAGGAATTACCCTCATTTATGGAGTTTCAAGGAGTGATAGTAATTCACTAGAAGTCCTTGACTAGCAGCTGGGACTTGGGGTCCTTGTTTCTGTAGCCTTCCATGCTCCTCACTTTTAAAGCTTTGCCACCCTAGGCTGGCAAGGTGGGTCACCTGGATGGAGTGCAGCTTGGCCGCGAACTTGATCCAAGTTTAAGCCCAATCCCCACCACATTGGAGGACACTTTGGTAATACAGTAGCATAGTATTCTCTCTCTCTCTCCCCTTCTGTCTCTCTCTCTCTTTCTCTCTCTCTCTCCTCTCTCTCTCTCTGTCTCTCTCTCCTATCTGAAAAAGTCCTATCAAAGAAATGAAGCCCCAGAATGACAACAACAATAACAGTAGCTTTGCAAGCCCTTGTCCCTGTCCCCTCCCAGCACTGTCACCAGCCCCCAGGGCTGCAGCAGTACAGAATTAGAAGTTTCATAACCTTGATGTGATGCAGAAAGACCCTAAGGAAGCTGGCTCACCTCTGAGGCCGACAGCAATCATATCTGGCTAGAGAGGTTGGAACAGGAAGTCCCAGGGCCTGTGATTCTAACTCCCCCACCCCCTCAGCTGGCTCAGACCCCATGTCAGCACATAGGTCACCTTGGTCTTGTGGAAGGGGAGGCTCCTGGCCTAGCAAGCAAAGGGGGGCTTTGCCCCGGCAAGCCTGACCGTCCCTACGTAATGTCAGACTTGTGCGTCCAGGTGGACTTTACAGTGAGCTTTGCTCCTTTCTGCCTCCAAGGCAAACGGAGAGCCTGGGGAGCTATTGCCTAGCAAGCAATCGGAAAAGGAACCAGGTTCAGAAATAGCTGAGTGCTTTCAGGACAGCAAGAAAAAAAAATCCTGCCGGGGCAAGCAGCTCAAGGTCAGGCTGAGATCGCCTGGCCCTTCTCACTGATGGGGCAGGTCTGCAGAGTCTGGAAGGGTCTGGGCCTTATGCCCAGGTGCTGCCCTTAGACTTACATGGCTGGTTTTGTTTTCTTGCTTCTGGAAGGATATCTGCATGAAGCCTAAGCAGATATGGGAGAATAACATGGGAGATGGTGTGGTGGTGGGAGACGGAGTGGTGGATGGGAGATGGGGTGGTGGATGGGAGATGAGGTGGTGGTGTGAGATGGGGTGGTGTTGTGAGATGGGGTGGTGGTGGGTGGGAGACAGGGTGGTGGGTGGGAGATGGGGTGGTGGTGTGAGATGGGGTGGTGGTGTGAGATGGGGTGGTGGTGGGTGGGAGACGGGGTGGTGGGTGGGAGATGGGGTGGTGGGTGGGAGATGGGGTGGTGGTGTGAGATGGGGTGGTGGTGTGAGATGGGGTGGTGGTGGGTGGGAGACGGGGTGGTGGGTGGGAGACGGGGTAGTGGGTGGGAGACGGGGTGGTGGGTGGGAGATGGGGTGGTGGTGTGAGATGGGGTGGCGGTGTGAGATGGGGTGGTGGTGGGTGGGAGACGGGGTGGTGGGTGGGAGGTGGGGTGGTGGTATGAGATGGGGTGGTGGTGGGTGGGAGATGGGGTGGTGGTGTGAGATGGGGTGGTGGTGGGTGTGAGACGGGGTGGTGGGTGGGAGACGGGGTGGTGGTGGGTGGGAGACAGGGTGGTGGTGGGTGGGAGACAGGGTGGTGGTGGGTGGGAGATGGGGTGGTGGGTGGGAGATGGGGTGGTGGGTGGGAGATGGAGTGGTAGATGGGAGATGGGGTGGTCATGGGAGATGGGGTGGTGGTGGATGGGAGACAGGGTGGTGGTGGGTGGGAGACGGGGTGGTGGTGGGTGGGAGACGGGGTGGTGGATTTATGCCATTTATTGCTATTTTCATATAACTCTACCTTATATACTGACAAGGCCAGTTGCCTCTGGTGTCTCTGGTCTAAGATGATAGATGATTTAATAGTTCAAAAAAGTTATTATTAGAAATGCATTAACAATTTAAGCCCAACATTAAAATTCAATCAGTTTGTTAATTTGAAACAGTGAAGGTGTAAAGAAATATATACTCAGAACTGAAATCTATGCATTAAAAAGCTGAGATAGTCAGTCTCTTTCCCCGCTCATATTGACTGAATAGTGGCTTATGCGACTATCAGGAGCAGGAGTGTATTAGGACCTCTCTTCCACCTGGGGTCTGCATTCCTGCATTCCTACCCTCCTCCCCCTTTACTGGGGCTGAAATCTACCCTTCCCCCACTCCGAGGTTTTTACTTTGGTGCAATATTCCAAAGTCAGTCAAATTCTGCTTTGCATTTCCCTTTCTGTTTCTTCTTTCTCAACTTCTGTTTGTGAGTGGGATCATTCCATACTCATTATTTTCTTACTTAACACAATTCCTTTTAGCTCCATCCAAAATGAGCCCAAGAAGGTGGATTCATTATTCTTAATAGCTGAGTATTATTCCCACACATTCCTCAGCCACTTACCTGTTGTCGGGCATTTGGATGGTTTCCAGGTTTTGGCTATGATAAATTATGCTGCTATGCACATAGGTATATATAGATATTTTTGGATGGGTGTGTTTAACTCCTTAAGATATCTTCCCAGGGGAGTCGGGCTGTAGCGCAGCGGGTTAAGCGCAGGTGGCGCAAAGCACAAGGACCGGCATAAAGATCCCGGTTTGAATCCCGGCTCCCCACCTGCAGGGGAGTTGCTTCACAGGTGGTGAAGCAGGTCTGCAGGTGTCTGTCTTTCTCTCCCCCTCTCTGTCTTCCCCTCCTCTCTCCATGTCTCTCTGTCCTATCCAACAACGACAACAACAATAATAACTACAACAATAAAACAACAAGGGCAACAAAAGGGAATAAATAAATAAAATAAATATTAAAAAAAAAAGATATCTTCCCAGGAGAGAAATTACTGGGTAATAGGGTAGGTCTACTTCTAGCCTTGTAAGTGTTCTCCAGACTGCTCTCCACAGCAGTTAGACCAATTTACATTCCCACCAGCAGTGCAGGAGGGTTCCTTTGTCCCCACAACCTCTCCAGCATTTGTTGTTTCTGGTACCTTTTCTGAGGTATGACATTCATATAGGAGTGAAGTGGTATCTCATTGTTGTCTTTGTATTTCTCAGACAACCAGTGACTTTGAGTAATTTTTCATTAAGTCTGTTGGCCTTTTGTATCTCTTCTACAGTGAATATCCTCTCTCCACTTTTGAATTGAATAATTTGCTTTTTGGTTGCTAAGTTTGTTGAGATATTTATATAGTTTAGTTGTAGGCCTTTGGTAAAGATCTTCTGCCATTCTGTGAGGGGTCTCTGTTTCCTTTGCTGTGCAGAACCTCTAACAGATTCCTCTCCCCAACATCACTAGTAATCTCCATCAGGAACAACATCATAAACCCTCTTGTGGAACTTAAGGACGTTGTGCTCAATGTAGAAGAAGAATGGTAGAAACGGTTCCACTCTCTGAAGGGAGGCTGGGTCAACACAGTCTGTCACTTGAGGAAAACTGGTCCTGAAATGAGTACAGGCTGGAATGTTTCTAGCTGTGACCATGGACTGTGAGCTCAGACCTACAGGGATGCAGAGGTCACACAGGCTCCTGTGCCGAATATGAATAGACACAGGCTTTATGTCAGATTCATGGGTTTACAGTCAACAGTATTTATATACTTTTCCCATATTTGGGAGCTTCTCTTCACCCTGACCCAGCTTTCTAGTCCTATCTTAACGCTGATATCATCTTTCTAGGCAGTACTTCTAGCCCACCTGTATGTTATCTGTGGGCCTCAGGAAAAAAATTAGTAAATTAATGGGCCCCTTGGAATATACCTACAATAGACTTCCTAGCTTCTTCCTACATGAATACCCCAAATCTCACCTGCTCTGTTCTTACCTTGGTTCCTGGTTATTAAAAATTTTGTTCTGCTTTATATCTTGGTGATTTTTCTGCCACCATGTTACATATGCTACCATGACTCCAACCTGACTTCCCTGGGCAGACGACCAACCAGGGTGTCCTGGGACCCCACCTCCACAGAGCCCTACCACCCACTCCCTGGAACTAGTTCTTAAAGAACCTTCTTGCATGTGGAGAAGAAGTCACATCTCTGGACGTCAACATCATGGAAATTCACCTCATTCTCTTACCAGACTGTCCTCAGGGGAACCAGCAGGGCCAACTCCCAGGCCTCATGTCCTAAGAGAATAAACACACTTGCTTGTGGAAGAGTGTGAGATTTAAACTTTTTTTCATGTCCAATCAAATTCTAGGTTTTCTGTCCATCTTCCCAGATTTCTGGAGGAAAATAATACCTGCACTTAAGTAACTATTTTCTTTCTGTACATCAAGTGGAACATGCCTTCAATGATGCACACCTGAAACTAATATGTCATAATGCACTCCTACCTCAATAGAAATAAATAAATAAATAAGAGAACCTAGCTAGAGGCTTTGTAATAACAGCAAGAATATTAGAAAGGAAGAAAGATCACATGAACAGATGGTCTGATGTTGAAAATGGATCTTGCTTTGATGTCTTGTTCTGGAGAAACAAATCGTTTTGTTTACATTAATAAATTAAATAATTTCTTTATTTTGAGCTGAGATACGTAATTATCTCATTTATCCTCTTTTAACATTTCTTTGGAAGCAAAATCTGTGCTCTAGTGGTATTTCTTGGAAATTTAATACTTTTCCTACTATCATAATAATAGTATTTATGCTTTGACAGCAATAGATTTTTTTCCCCAGTGGAAATTTCATTTTGAAACTCTTTGTTCTGATATTTTAAAACCAGCCACTGGGCACAAAAGGTTTCAATTCTAATCTTTTGAAAACAGACAATCAAAAAAGGATCTTAGTAGTCATATTAGGATACTAAAATGAGAGTTCCTTAAAATGTGTTTGAGGGATACTTTAATATTCATACTAGATGATTTTTGTTGGACACTTATAAGAGAAAATGTACTGTGTGGATTGTGGAGTGACAGGATCAGAAATTGGGTGGTAGCGCAGTGGGAAAAGCGCATATGGTGCAAAGCACAGGACCAGGCAGAAGGATCCCGG
Organism: Erinaceus europaeus; assembly: GCF_950295315.1. NCBI lineage: Eukaryota > Metazoa > Chordata > Mammalia > Eulipotyphla > Erinaceidae > Erinaceus > Erinaceus europaeus. The sequence continues at coordinate 77,750,740 of NC_080179.1, read as the reverse complement.
TTCAAGCCTCTGGGAGCTGCATGGAATATAGGGTTTTATGAAAACCCTATATTGTGTGCTTCCCCTTCCATTAGACACATATATGACTGAAGGGGTCTTACTTTGGAGTAGGCTTACAGGATAGTGGATAAAAAAAAAATCTGACATTGTCCACAGAAGCAGAGAACTTTAGTATCTTGGGCACATCCCAAAAAAGAACTTAACTTATCAAAATCACTGGAAATCAGGGGAAAAAAAGAAGTTTAGATAGTTTTGGAAGTAGTGGCAATAGCTCCTTCAAGTGCAAAGGAATTGATTATAGATCTCGCCTCCCCTTTTCTGAGTGAACACTGGAGTTTATTAGTATAATTCATCAAAGTGGGAAGCAGAGTTGATTAGAGCTATTTGATTGAAACTGCATTGATTAAGGACTTGGAAAAAAGCTATAAATCTAATCAAGGCAAGCAATTTTATGTGGGCAGAATGGTGAGTTGACATTTAGAAGACAGTTTTTTGGTGCCTGTGAAATACCCCATTTCATAGTGCATGGCTTGCCATGTGTGCAACCCAGGCTTGAGCTCAGCCCCACCACACAGGAAGAAGCTATCACTCTGCTGTCTATGTCACTTACTTGCTCTCTCTGCCTCTATCAAAAAAAAAAAAAAAAAAAGTTGTTTTCAGTAGCATGTCAATAAATGAAATTATGAATATTTCTCAATGCATAACTTTTGGGGGAGAAAATAACTCTTTTGGCTTAACACTTGGGAAATGTATCTTAACTGAGTTTGAAGAAGATTGCTAGCAGCTTCTTAGGAAAATAGAGAAAGCTAATTTTATTCCATGCAGGTCAAATGACAGTAGAACAATAATGTTAGTCACGTGTTCTAGTTGGGTATTGAATCTGAGTAATTCAGAAAAGACTCCTGTGGCTCTCCTCCCCTCTCTGCAGTGCTGCCTGTGTACACTGAGCGCCAGTCACAGCATCTAAACTTCATTCTTCATCTATGTATTTACAGACAGAGCCTTCAGAGGTGGAGAACGGGGCTCAGGGGCATCTGTTTTTTCAAAAATAAAATACTGCCCTTTCATGCAAAACATTTCTCCCTGGGAAGCCTTGAGAGGTCATATATATATATATATATATATATATATATATATATATATATATATATATATATATATATCCTAACTGAGCAGATACTTGGGACAGCTGTGACCATAGGTTTTGATGAATCTTTATTAATTTTGGTCTGTGATAAAAGGGAAAGAGAAAAAAAAAAGCAAATAAGCAAACAAAAAAGCCTCCACTGAAGGCTCTCTCTGAGGGAGCACCCTGACTAGAAATGAGGAAAACATTTTGAAGGATAGAAAGGTGCAAACATTTGTCAGTGTGTTAAAGTGATCATCCATTTGAAAACATTTGTAATGTCTTGTAGGATTACGAATGGTTTCAGTATCATATATATGCACACACATATATTTCGTTTGAAGCCTTGAGAGCTTCTTAGAGATCTTTATTATATATCAAGGTGAAAATGATTCTCACTAGGGCAGAGGCTGCCCTGTGACTAACATCTGCAGAATTGTTCTGCACTGCCAGCAGTCACTCAGTGCATTGGACAGATTCTGCTCCTATCAAAGCCCAAGTTCATACACTCCCATAATCAGCAGGTGGATCATCCAGCAGAGCTTCCAAATGGCCATTCAAGCTCAGGGTCCCAACCCTCAGGAAGTAGTCTTCATGGTGGGGGATTTCATAAGTGGTGAAGCAGTGCTGCAGGGGTCTCTTCTCTCTTCGTTAAAAAAGAAATAAATTTGTAATAGTATCTATAAAGTTTCTAAAGCGCCAGCATCCATACTTCCTCTAAATTTAACCTTTCCATGAAAATTGGGGTTTTTCTTTTTCCACCAGAGCACTACTTAGCTTTGGCGTATGGGGATCTTTAGATTGAACCTGGGACTTTAGAAACTCAGGCATAATTGTTATGCCACCTCTCTAGCCCTCATGAAAGCTGACTTTTAAAGCACACACATTACCATGGTCAGTGACCCAAGTACAAGCTCGTGGTCCCCACCAGCAAATGGTGGAGGTGTGCTGAAAATGTCTCTCCCTCTTGTACATGCCATTTACTCTCAATTTCTTTTAGTTTCTATCCAAAAAAAAATATTTTTTAAATTTCCTTATTGGATATCAATAGTTTACAGTGGACCGCCAAATGCAATAGTTTGCACATGCATGACATTTCCAAGTTTTTCAAACCCCATTAGGTCCTCCTCTGTCATCATGTTCCAGGGCCTAAATCCTCCCCACCACCACCCCACTGTCTTTTACTTTGGTGAAATATGCCAACTCCAATATAAATTCTGCTTGGTGTTTTCCATTCTGATCTTGTTTTTCAACTTCTGCTTGTGAGTGAGATCATCCCATATTCATCCATTTGTTTCTGACTTATCTCACTTAACATAATTTCTTTAAGCCCCATTCAAGATGGGCTGAAAATGATGAAATCATCATTTGTTTGGATGTTGTCTTCATTCTTCTGTGCTTCTACCTTTGGAGATCTTTTAGTTGGGCTTTTGTCCTGGTTCATTTCTCCAATGTTTCTCTTTGGTTTAACCATTATTATAGTGTGTCATGAGGTCCTTCTCTCGGCACTTTTCAATCTACTGGTCACTTTTGCCTGGATTGATTTGTGTCTCAGTAAGGTACTTAAAGAGTTGGAAATGAACAGTTGTTTCAATGTTATCTCCATCCCTGAGTTGAAGTACAGTGGCTGTTAAACCCTCTTATGTCCTTTTTACTCATTGTAGGCTATGAGAGCCTGAGGGCTTTTTAACTATAAGTAGATTTTTTTAGTTTAATTAATAACTCTTGACCAAGAGATAAAACAGGTTGGGGGAAGATAGCACAGTGCTTATGCAAAGAGACTCCTATCCCCTGAGGGTCCAGATCCCTGGGCCCAATTTGTCTGCTCTGACAGCAACCAGAGCCAAGCCAGGCAACAGTCCCTTGCCCTGTGAGTTTCTAAAAATAAATAAATAAATAAATAAATAAATAAATAAATAAATACTGTTTGTATATTCGGAGGCAATTATTCACCATATCTCCCAATCCATCAGGAGACCAATGTGGAAAGGCTGCCACTATACAGTCCCACTTTCAGACCTCTGGGGGTGTAGATGTTCTCCTGAGTTCCCTACTCAGTACTCTTCCCCCAGATGTCAGCACAGGGGCTCCTGGCTGCTGCTCCAGCCTCCAAGGGACAGTAGCAGTGGAGACTCACAGTTGCATTTGGTGAGGCTTAGTCTCTCCTCCATTCAGCCGTCTTTTTGTTGGTAAAACTCAGACTGGAGTGTTGGTCTGCTTCTAATTCTGCTTCTAAGACCCCTTCTGTTTTGATCATCACGTTAGGTTTGCTCGCACTGCTTAACACTGTGGTCTGTTTCCATAGTCATTGTTTTGTTTGAGACCCGCACTGGTTTAATCCCCACTGGTTCACACTCTCTTTCCACTCCGCCCCCTTGCCTAGTCACATCCTGTTTTCCACTGTTTAATCCCCACTGGTTCGCACGCTTTTTCCTTTTCCCCGCCCCCATCCTACGTACTTCCTCTTCCGACCTGACATTTCCGCCTCAGGAGATATAAAGGACAGAATTTTCTAATGAAGAGAGATTAGATTGATTGCACTGCATTCTCGCTCATCAATAAAGACTGAACTGTGTTCCCAGCTCAGCCATGAGTCCCTGGTCGTCTGTCTCCCACCCGCGAAGCTAGCCCGGCATTGGAGGTGGCGCCTCAACCGGCAAACTGCAGGACTGTCACCAGCTGCTCCAGAGTAGATGCACTTTTAGCCCTAGGAATCTCTCCTTAAGGTCCTCTCTGTCCAAAAGCCACACGTTTACACTCACCCATGACTTGGTGGCTTCTCAAAGTTGTCCTAGTCTTGTTTTGTGTTCTCAGGTGATGTTCTTTGCTATTGCTAGTTGATAGGGAAGAAGAGAGAAATACTACTGCTCCTCAGTAGCTCTATCTTCAGAACTCTTTCAAAATAATAGTTTCACCAGGGCTGTCTCTACAGCCCCTCTCTGCCAGGTGTTCAGCACAGCCTATATCAGTCAGCTGCTGTGGAGGAAAGGAAAGCTAGGACCTTCCCCTCGTGCTTCCTAGTCAGGACTCCTGATGTTATCCCAACATGCCTCCCATCCTCCAGGGTTCAGCCTTATTTCCAGTCACACCCTACATTTCAAGATGAAATTTCTTCCAAGTTCAAGTACTTGACCTCTGCCTTTCTCTCTGGGGAAGTCTAGTCAGTATTAACACTTCAGCTATCATTTCCTAGCTGATAACTCAAAACACCTGTTTCAATTTCCAATTTGGGTTCAAGATCATTTTTTAACTGTTAATTAAGTTAGTTATTAATTCTCAATAGATAGAATGTCATCTGAAACCCTATCATATGCTGAGACAAATATTTTCCCTCTTGATTGCCCCATTCTATTCCTTTCCTCTTCCTTTTTTTTTTTTCCTCTTCTTTCTTGCCGCAAGAACAAGTTATTCCTGAAGCTTAGTGCTTGGTGCCTACACCACAAATACACCATTACCAGCATTTTCCCACTTTTATGGTAATGGAGACAGAAATTGATATGGAAAGGGGGAGAGAGAGAGAGAGAGAGAGAGAGAGAGAGGACTGCAGCACTGCTCCGCCACTCATAAAACTTCCCTTTGCAGGTGACTTGAACCTGGATCCTTGTGTGTACTGATGTGTGTGCTCTACCTGCTGTGCCACTAACCCACTCCCACACCCCATATATCTGTTTTCTTATACTTTTCATGATAGCTAAGAACCCTAGGAAGACCTTTTTTTTTTTTTTTTTTTGAGACACAGCTTTAATCTCACCACTTCTCAATTTAAAAATCTGTAATTATTTAATTTCACTCTGTGAAACACATTTAAATGCCTCTTAATCTGGAATCCAGAGACTTTTATTCGTGGTCTCTCCTGTTAACCTAGTGTCACACTGTCACCTTGTCCTATGCTGACTAGAGGCTCTCTGAAGTCGACTTTTATGATTTCTCCCACTTCCATGTCTCATCTCTTGAGATTTCTCTCTCTCTCTCCCTCTCTTCCTCCCTCCCCCTCTTTCCCTCTTTCCCTCTTTCTCTTAAATGCACACACACACTGCATGTGGGTACAGAGGCCCTTAAAGGATTATTGTTGGCTCACTCAATTATTGAAAATAGCTCCGATTATTCAATTTACTATTTACATGCAGACATAGATGGGATGAAGTCTTCTGTCACTGGACTGACACATTGATGACAAAATGATTCATTGGTGTAAAGACACTACACAAGAAAGTTGTTAAGACTGAAAACAATAAATGCAATGCTGTAAGGTCAGAATTCTTTGCTTTAGTCAGAAATGTATATATACTGGATGATTTGATTTAGACATGAATTTTTTGATGGAGAACTTCTCACTTCTCTCACACACATCAGTGTGTTGTTTAAACATAAATAGATGAAGCAGACAATTCCTAAGAGGAAAAGTTTCTTGAAGTGCTTACTGGTGATCATTTGAATGAAGCCATTGCAGAGGAAGAAGCAAAATGTCATTGATTATTTGAATCCTGTTTAAAAAGAAAGGAAAAGAGAGATAAATTGCTGGCAATTTGAGACTTTTTCTTTCTTCATGACTGAGAGGAAAAGGGGCATAGGTTCTGGCAGTAAATCCTAGCTTGCCTGATAACTTGATTCTCTTTCTATAATTCCAGGTGTTTGCTTGGCTGAATTATTTTATACAATGAGGGATAAAGTGAAATAGGGGTGCCACTGGATGGAATTATTTAGATAGAAAGAATTCCACTGAACTGGGATTTCCCTGATAACATTAATTTGGTAAAAACCTGGTACATGACCTGCCCCTCACCTTCTATTAAACAAGTGGAGAGCTTTGTAAGGAGTCATTGTCAGTTTCCCCCCCACAGGGGTGGGGGATGGGATGGTTCACAGTCTTTTGATGGTAGGAATGGTGTTTATGTACACTCCTATTAACTTGTAGTCATATAAATCACTATTTAATTAATATGAGAGGGGTAAAAATTGATTGAATGTCTCAAACTTTTTAATGCATAGACCATAGGCTGAGTCTTTGAAATGTTGACTCTCTTAAAAGCTTGGACCAGGGAGAACAAAAGCAACCTGTGGCACAACTCTATACAAATAATGTCAAAGGACTTAAATTATGGTGATGTTGGGTATGATACAGAAAATCCTAACAAAGGGATTTTCAAAGTTAACCCAATTGCCAAGTAATCTGATTACAGCAATAACTATCTATTGCCTTCTTAAACCCTAAGACAGCAGAAACTTACCCCTTCTTCCATAGAGCCTATATTTCCCTGAGTCCTAGAACCTCTAGGGTGGGGCTCACTTTCCTTAATGCTTCTCTTAATTCATACCAAATGATATTGCATCTGCTGATCACAACCTAATCAACACAGTGACTACCACCTCAGTATGCTTCACTTCAGACTGTGTCCAGAGACGTCAGGTGTGGAATGTCAATCCTTCAGCCTCATCACTCAAGTGAGACCTTTCCTTTCATAGGATTCTCTAATTCCATTCCAGGTGGTTCACTTCCTAACAAAGTCCCAAAACCTAAATGCAGACTAGGTCCCATGAGATAGGGCATATGTTCACATGTATCCAATAACTTAGATCCACCTGCATATCAGATGTCAGGCTCAGGGAAAAAAAAAAAAAACTAGTATAATCATGGGCTCTTTGGAGTATAACTGAAATAGGACTACTAACATCTACAAAATGGAGACTCCTCAACTCTTCATATGAACTTTTCCAGCCTTTCAGTTCATGATTAGTCAACAGTTTTTTCTTTTTTTGGCTTTATAACTCTTGTAACTTTATAACTCTTTTTTCAGCCACCAGGTTCCAGATGCTAACATGATGCCAACCAGAATTCCCTGGGCAAATGACCCCAACAATGTGTCCTGGAGCCCCACTTCCCCAGAATCTTACCCCACTAGGGAAAGAGAGAGACAGGCTGGGAATATGGATCAACTTTTCAACGCCCACGTTTAGTGAGGAAGCAATTACAGAAGTTAGACCTTCCACCTTCTGCATCCCTTAATGACCCTGGGTTCAGACTCCCAGGGAGTTAAAAAATAGGAAAGCTGGGAGTCGGGCGGTGGCGCAGCGGGTTAAGCGCACGTGGCGCAAATTGCAAGGACCGGCGTAAGGATCCCAGTTCGAGGCCCGGCTCCCCACCTGCAGGGGAATCGCTCAGAAGCGGTGGTGAAGTAGGTCTGCAGGTGTCTGTCTTTCTCTCCCCCTCTCTGTCTTCCCCTCCTCTCTCCATTTCTCTCTGTCCTATCCAACAACAACGACATTAATAACCACAACAATGTTAAACAACAAGGGCAACAAAAGGGAAAAATAAATAAATATAAAAACAATAGGAAAGCTATCAGGGGATGGGATGGGATAGGGAGTTCTGGTGGTGGGAATTGTGTGGAGTTGTACCGCTTATCCTATGGTTTTAATCAGTGTTTCTTCTTTATAAATAAAAATTAAAGAAAAAAAAGTGAATGAAAAGTCATCATTAAAGTGTGCCAGTCTCTTGTCCTTATTCAGCTTTTGCAATCCTTACTTTATCTGACAAGGTTAGCTTTGGAGTGACTGAGGAACATGCAATAGGAGTTAGATGAAGATGGTATTTGTCAGTTTTATGCTGCTCTCGTTTTGCCTTGCCACTGACGCATCTAAGTTATTGTCTGGGGGAGATGATGTCATGGCTGGAAAAAGGACCAGAAAGCTGGATCAGGGAAGAGACTAGCTCCCTAATATGGGAAACGGGTATAAACATTGTTGACTGTAAACCCCATCCATTTGATCTGCTCCAGGGCTCATGTTCAGCTTAGGAGCCTATGTGACCTCTGCATCCCTGTAGATGTGAGCTCACACTCTGTGGTCATGAGTAGGAACGTTCCAAGCTGCCCCAATTTCAGGACCCGTCTTTCTCAGGTGGAACATAGAGTATATTGTCCAGCCTCCCTTTGGAGGGTGGAACATTCTCTACTGTTGTTGATCCACATTGAGGGAAAGGTCTAATGGGGCCCACAGAGGCGTCTATTGTGATGTTCCTCATAAAGATGACCAGTAACAATGCAGAGAGGGATTTATTCCAGATCTAGGCCCGTCATGTCTGTTTGGGAAACTCAGGACTCTCCAAATAGGGTCCCAGCTGATGAAATGGCCTGAAAGTGACTAAAAAGTCATCTTTAAAGTAATGCCAGTCTCTTGACCTTATTCAGCTTTTGCAGTCCTTACTTTGATAAGGTTAGGTTAGCTTTGGAGTCAGTGAGTGAGGAAGTAGGTGAGGAGGGTATCTAAGTCTAGTAGAAACGATTTCATTAGGAACTTTATGGTGTCTTTTTAGGTCTTTCTACTTGCTTTCTGCATATATTGACTCATTGCAGACTATTGTGCCCTTTCACTTTCAGGTATATATCTTGCCCTAATATATGGATACATTCTCCGAAGGGAGGTTGGATAACATACTCTACCCAAGGATGTTGGGTCCTGAAATTAGTGCAGCCTGGACTGTTCCTAGCCATGACCACAGAAAGCCAGATCAGACCAACAAGGATACAGACCTACATAAGCTCTTGTGCTGACTATGGATCCCAGACCAAATATGTAGGGTTTACAGTTAACAATATTTATATACTTATCCCATGTTTGAGAGCTACTCTCTTCCCTGATCCAGCTTCTAGTACTTTTTTCAACTATGACACTATCTCCCCAGACAATAACTTGGGTTCACCTGCATATTAGATATCAAACTCAAGCAAAAACTGGTAGGGTCATGGGCCCCTTGGAATATACCTAAAATAGACCTACTAGCTTTTTCTAAAACGGAGACCCCAAATCTTCATCTGCAATACACTTGTCTTTAGGTTCATGATTAGTCAAGAATTCGTTCTGCCTTGTATTTTAGCTCTTTTTTTCAGCCATAAGGTTCCAGATGCTATCATGATGCCAACTAGACTTTGCTGGCTAGACAACCCCACTAGTGTGTCCTGGAGCCCCACCTCCCCAGATTCCTGCCCACTAGGGGAAGAGAGAGACAGGCTGGGAGTATGGATCCACCTGTCAACGCCCATGTTCAGTGAGGAAGTAATTACAGAAGCCAGACCTCTCACTTTCTGCATCCCATAATGATCCTGGTTCCATACTCCCAGAGGAATAAAGGATAGGGAAACTATCAAGGGAGGGGATTGGATATGGAGTTGTGGTGGTGGGAATTTTGTGAATTGTGCCCCTCTTATCCTATGGTCTTGTCAGTACTTCCATTTTATAAATAAAAAAACCTTATTTATTTATTTTGGAAACAAAGAAACACTGAGAGGGAAGTGAGAAGTAGGGGGGGAGATAGAGACATCTACTCTATTGCTTTACTGCTGTGAACCTCCCGCCCCCAGCAGATGGGGACTAGTTGCTTGACCCAGGGTCCTGTGCGTGATAATATATGCACTAAAAGGGTGAGCCTCTGCCTTTCCCTTTCCTCTGTTCTAAGAGATGATGTTCTATGGGCAGTACCTTACGTCTTAAATCATCTCTTCCATCCATAATCATAAGTAGGTTATTTTCCCATTTGGCTGTTTTTATTCTTCCTTGCCTCAATATTTCTCTCAAGCATATATGGATGATCCAGTAGAAGAGACTGGGTAAAGAGAGAACAGATGGGAAAGGCAATAAAGGAGGGTGGGGCTAAGGAAAGGAAATGGTAACACAAAGGTTAATTGAGAGGAAGGACTGTTCGATTTGAGCAGGGAACACTAAATTGAAGTTTCAGAGAAAGAAAAGAAATGATGAATGAGTTAAAGGGTTAATCCAGTGAAATACTTAATATCTTAAGACTTCAGTTTGGTTTCCTATCAGTCTACTGTGGGAAAGCTATTCCTTCTTGACAAAATATTTGGTCAAACATTTAGTCAGACTTTACTGGTAAATCATCAAATTTCCTTAAAAAACCAACAAGCAAAATAAACAGACAAAAACAACCAAAATGCTAGTGAACATAACCAAATCAGTTATTTTGCTATTTTAAAACTGTGTCATATATTGGAGAATATAAATTATTCAAAATTACTTTGGGCCTTTCTGGATAACTCTAGATAATGCATTTCACCTTCAGATATTAATCAGATCAGCAGACAATTTTTATCACTTGTGCCTTTTGCCTTTTAACTTTAGGCAGCACACAAATGCTCCAAAAGTTCTTAGAAGGGATTTTAGAATAACGTAACTTAAAAAAATCATTGTGGTATTATTAAAGATCGGTCACTGTGTTTCCCTTTGTAAACCAATTTGAAAGGACACAGTTCAGACCATCTGCCTGTAGGTCAATCTACTCCCGTGAAGAGATTTCTTTATTATGTCTTTTCAGCTCTAAGCCAATGCTATCTTCTTAAATTTGCTAAGGTAATTTTTCTTAAGGTTCTCTAAAGGTTCCACCTGGTGGTCCGACTTTAAAGCCTTCCCTCCTCTTATTGTCTGACACTAGGTGAAGAAAGATTCTCAGAGAAGGGTGAGTCGTTTTTCTCAAATCCCTCTCAGGTTAATCTATTCCATATTCAACCTCTTGGCCTATACATTACTGGATTTTTCATGACTTCATTGCTGTACATTTTGTTATTGATTTTGATTAAATCCATTTGGAAGTCAATAATTCCAACAGTAAAAACAGAGGATGCACGGAGCTCTTAGATACAGTGCATTTATCCTCCTCTGTCCTGCTTGTGAATGTGCATTAAAGACTTAGGCATGTCTTCTGTCTCTTCCGTAAATCTTATCCTGTGATGCTACCAGAGCAAGAAAGCACATCAGGTTTATCACTTCATCTTCTTCTAGTGTTTGCCCTTCTTCCGTAGCCAGTCAACAGGTCAGGTTGAAAGCTGTCAGGAGCTGCTTGTTGCTGGCTTTGAAAGTGACTGGGATCCATGTGGATTCAGTCGGCTAGGAAGGATCGTCAGTTTCCCCAATGCATGGGGACTCACGGGATGCACCACGAGAAGGTCGATCCAATGCATCCCAAGGTTTATCACTTATGTGGGACATCTGAAGTGTGCAGAGCCAGAAGATGGTCAGTCAGTTTATGGGTGCCAGCCCCCAGCCCCCAGCCATCCCTGTCACCAGCTGGCTGAGTTTATTATTTACTCTGTGCTTGAAGCACTGTGTTTATGAGAACGCTCTCTGCTACTGTTTAGGCAGAAGTTTGTTTCAGTAGTGACAGGGAAAGTTGACACGTTGGTTGCATGAGCCATGAGCGGGAGAGAACCTAGGCTGAAGAGTGCCACCAGCTGACATCAGTCAGCAGGCTCTAGGATGCGGGTTGCCCAGCAGTGACAGCAGCCAAGCTACCTTTATAAGTAGACTGGCCAGGCTTTCTCAAACATCCACAGCTGCAGCTGAGCAAGGAACACTTCCAGCTATGGCTGATGAAGGGGAAAAAAGATTAAATGCCCTCAAGTGCTCTTTAAAAGCTCAAATGGACACCTGCCTCTATCACCCCTGCTCCCAAGTTTCTGGTTCTACCTGTATCCATTCTATGATAGTTGTGTGAGTAATCGTGTGTGTGTGTGTGTATGAGTTTAAAACACATAATTTCTCAGGTGTGGGAAAGCACATACCCCTCCTGAAAATGAAATTCCATTTTTATTTTAAACATTTGACATCAGGGAACTGGGTGGTGTTACACCCAGTAGAGTTCACACACTATGGGGGAGGATGGTACTTCATGAGATGTGGATCTGTGCCGCAGGCATCTCTCTCTCTCTCTCTCTCTCTCTCTCTCTCCTCCCCTCCTCCCCTCCCCTTACAAGAAAGGAAGTAAGCAATAAAGAAAGAGGGAGGGAATGGCTTCCAGGAACAGGAAGCACAAGATCCCTCTACTCACCTAGCCCTCAGCAATATCCTCGGTGGCAACATAAGTAAACAAATAATAATTGACGAGGTAGAATTTTAGCCTGATTTTAGTTTTTTAAAAATAACTCATCTAATATGGTTTATCTTGATTTCTTATGCTGGGGGGGGGGGTTGTATTTGTACCTGAAGTCACACTCCCTTTATCCTCATCTTGACTGTTTACCAAACATCCTCCTGTGTCAAAGCAGCACGTGCCAGTACAGACAGTTGTGGGCAGTGATCATTACAGTTTTGCCTGGAGATGTTCAGGAAGATCATGAAGAAATAGCTCTAAAGCTCCAGTGTTCTGAATCCTGCTGGTACACTTTTCATTTCAGAAATTTCAAGTCATGTCAACTGGCACAGAAACTAATATAAATATTTTACACAATTAATGCTCATTTTTTACACAGCATATAAAGCCCATGATTGCGCCTAATTGTCATAACAAGTTTTTATCTATAGGTGTTATATTCCATGCCTATAAAATGAATTGGTGACTCATACAAATATAACACCTAGACCAAGACTCCACAGAAAATTAAATGGCAGAATATGGACACACACCAAGATTTTTCTGAGCCTGTTAAAATGTTTAAACCAGATAAGGGAAAAATTTCAAACAAAACACTAAAGATATTTGGAAACTTGTCTACATTAAAGTGAACAGCCTAGTAAGTGAAACAAAGTAAAATTATGAACTGCAAATGGGAAAAATATTCTCTATAGTTGCCAAACTGGTATGGAAAATATGTAAAAATTTAATAATTAAAATGAATAATAGAATGACAAAGGTATAAACATATAGAAGGCAGTTCATCATCCATTGTCAGAAAAATGACAAATATATAATGAGAACACTTTCAAGCATAATTCATTTACAACCTATTATAATACTTGACAATTGTTACTCACATAATTTTTAGTGGGCAGTTTGCTTGGTGTAACCACTTTGGAAAATAGTTTCCATTGTCTCTAAAAGAATATCTCTGTATGATCTGTGCCCCAGAAATCCCACTTTTAGATAAATTACTAAGATCAATTTTCTACTTGCAAAATCAATCAACTACGTGAATCATACAAAAAGAACTATGAAGACTCATTCATTATTTATTCAACAGTTATTTAGTGAACATCTACGGTAGAATCATATTCTGTACAACAGATGAGTGGCTAAGTAGGCTGTGGTACATATACACAATGGAATACTACTCTGCTGTTAAAAATGGGAAATTCTCCTTCACCTCATCTTGAATGGAGCTTGAAGGTCATATTAAGTGTGAAGGTGCATACAGAGAAGGATGAGTATGGGTTAATCATTCACAGACAGAAGTTGAGAAATAAGAACAGAATGGAGAACAGAAAGCAAACACTGGACTGGGTTTGCTGTATTGCACCAAAGTAAAGGGCTCTGGGGCAGCTGGGGGTGGGGGTCAGGTCCTTCAGCAGGATGGTAGAGGTGATGACCTAAGCAGGGATATGCAGAAAACTGAGGAATCTTACATATGCACCAACTGCTGTATCACTGCCGACTGTAACCATTAAGATTCAATATAAACTTTGAAAAAATGAACAAAATACAGATTGTGATGTGATCAGCATACACACTAGCATCAGAAAAGGGCATATGCATAATCCTTGTAGGGCAATATGGAGTTCTGACAGAATTATAGGCACAGTGTTTTGAAAGCTCAGAATAAGGAAAAACTGATTTAGAAGGGAGAATTTCTGAACAGAAACTTGAGACAGGAAGGGGAGAAACAGCTAGGACCAGTGAGGCAATGCACAGCTCCATCACACAGCTCAGCTGGAACTTGACGTGGAAAGCCAGCCAGGCCCAGATGAACACAATGGGCATTTCTCATTCAGGAGTGGAGACAGAGGTACAGAGAGGCATGGGGTTGTGGAAGCCACCGCTAAATGGAGAAGACACCAGAGATAGTTGAGTTATGATTGAATTCAAAGGGCCAAATCAATACTGAAATGAAGGTTTGATGTGGTGTGATGAAGAGATGACACATTTAGGCTTCTGAACTAAGAATTAGTATAATGGAGGTTTGGTTTTAGATCTTACAGGTGATTGACTTACTTTAGAAGATCTTCCTGCCCAGGGAGTTGGTAAAACCACATAAATGGAAATCTATCAACTTGGGTTTTGCTTCTTTCCAAGTGGGAAGAGGTGTGGTGATTTTAGTCTCAAGTCAGAGTGCTGTCTGCTCTTCACCCAGAGTGCCCTGGGTTTGGAGAAATGTCAACTTAGCTCACAGAGGACAGAACTGAACAGAAGGAAGAAGACAGGGGTTCAGGTTTCAGAAAATCATAGCAGCTTTCAATCTTCCAAAACCAGTAAGACCATAAAGCCTAGCAAGTGAAGGGGAGTAGAGAGAGCAAAGGTCATCAATATGGGAAGTGGTTACACAATGGCTAGATTATGATGGAGGGCTGGGAGATGGTTCACCTGGGAGAGAGAGCGCCACACCTGGCACAGCTAGGGCACCGCCACGGTAAGGGGGACGTCCATGTACAGCGGGGCAGTGGTATGGTCTCTCCAACTCTCTCCGTCTCCATCTCTCTCTTCCTCCCTCACTCCCCCCTTCATACTTAGAGTTTCTTGGGAGGAGGAATTGTGAGATCATGTGTGTGAGAAGTGCCAGCAAAAATAAATGAATAATAGTGAAAAAAAAGAAAGGAAAAACTACAACAACAACAATTACAGCACTTAATACCATATTTAATACTATATCACTAAAACGCAATTACACATTTGAAGGTCATTCTTTTTTCCCCTTTGGGGATTAATGTTTTATGTTTGACAGTGAATATAATAGTTTGCACATGCATAACATTTCTCAGTTTTCCATACAACAATACAACCCCCACCAGGTCCTCTGTCACCCTTTTCTAAGACTGAAGGTAATTTTGATTTGGTAGCTAAATTGAAAAGAAAGAAGACTGAAAGTTTGGAGATATAGCAGAGTAATTCTGAAAAAAAAAAAAAAAAGAGACTTTCATGTCTGAGGCAATGAGGTTCCAGATTCGGTCCCCAGCATCAACATAAACCAGAGCTGAGCAGTGCTTTGTTAGGAAGGAAGGAATAAAAGAAGGCAAATAAAAGAAGGAAGAAAGGAGGGAGGAGGGGGAAAGGAAGGGAGGGGGGCTGGATGGCAGCATAGCAGATTAAGGACACATGGTCCAAGCACCAGGAGTGGCGCAAGGACACCAGTTCGAGTCCCTGCTCCCCATCTGCAGGGGGTCGCTGCCCAATTGACAAAGCAGGTGTTTATCTTTCTCTCTCCCTCTCTGCCTCCCTCCGCCTCTCTGAATTTCTCTCTGTCCTATGCGAGAACAACAGCAGCAGTAACAACAATAACAACAAAATGAAAAAAAAAAATGGCCTCCAAGGGCCATGCATTCTTAGTGCAGGCACCAAGTGCTAGCGATTAACTTGGAGACTCCCCAGAGCCCTGCCCCACTAGGGAAAGAGAGAGACAGGCTGGGAGTATGGACCGACCTGTCAACGCCCATGTTCAGCGGGGAAGCAGTTACAGAAGCCAGACCTCCTCCCCACCTTCTGCATCCCACAGTGACCCTGGGTCCATGCTCCCAGAGGGATAAAGAACTGGAAAGCTGTCAGGGGAGGGGAGGGGATACAGAGTTCTGGTGGTGGGAATTGTGTGGAGGTGTACCCCTCTTGTCCTATAGTCTTGTCAATATTTCCATTTTATAAATAAAAAAAGGAAAGAAGAATAGGAGCAATAAGAAGAAGATGAAGAAGGAAGAGAGAAAGAGGAAAGAGAGAAGGTGGAAAGGATAGAAATGAGAGAGAAAAAGAGAGAGAGAGAGGGAGAGAGAAAAAGAGAGAGGGAGAGAGAGACAGAGAGAGAGAGAGAGAAGATTGGGTAGGTAATTGATGGAGAATATGTCTTTGAGAAGACAAAGAAGGCAGGATGATTAATTATGAAAGGATGGAGGTGAGGAAGTGGCACAGATAATTAAGAATTAAACCAGGGTCATCTCATTTAATGAGGCGATCCTCTGTTTCAGTAAGAATGACCCAGGTGGGGGAGAGGACACTGCTCCTCGAAACAGAATATTCTGGAGTCAGAGAATCAAGCTTTCATCATTTCCAAACCCCTGTCCCTGTGCTACGGCATAGTGTGTCTTTCTCTGCAGTGAAGCCTCAGTGCTGCTTCTTGGAAGCTACGTGCATCGCACTAGCTGGTTAATTCTTCGGGGATTTTTCCAAGCCTTAAGAATGCAACCTTGGTGAAAACTAACTGTTATAAATGACTCCATCTCAAGTCTGAGTCTTTCATGACCTCAGTTCTGCATTAAAATACTGTTAGTGAATTCAGATTCAAATTGCAATGATAACATGGGATCAGGTTTGTTTTACAAGTAGTTTGCATATTGTCATAAGGATGTAGTGCCAATTGCTGGCAATCTGGGCCTTGTTTGTGGAAGAGAAGCCAGCACTAATTCACAGGACTGAGATGTGATTTATTAGGAGACTGTCTTTCGGCTGAGGGATATTTAAGGAAGTAGAGAAACTTAACAGAAGTCAGTGCATATAATAGCAGTGTGGTTCTTCCGGTTACATAGATTTGGGGATTGGTAATGAATTGAGAATTCTGCCTGACTGACTTCTCTTGCAGAAGATGTCCTAAGTTGCAGAAGCTATCATGATGCCATCCTGACCTCCATGGACAGATGGCCTCATCAATGTATCCTGGACCCACACCTCTCTAGAGCCCTACCCCACTAGAGAAAGATAGAAACGGGCTGGCGTATGGATCAACCTGTTAATGTCCATGGTTAGCAGAGAAGCAGTTACAGAAAGAACTCGGATCTTCCACCTTCTGCACCCCATAAAGAATTCTGGTCCAGTGGTTCACAAGGTGGCACGAAGGAGACACCTCAGCACAGTGTTCATGAAGCTTCTCCTTTGCATGGAGCTCCCAGGTGGTGACCCGGGACTTGAACTTGTGCATGATAATTGTGCACTCTAGCAGGTGAGCCGCTCCCAGTCTCAGAAGTGACAATCTATAGGAGTTCTGAGTTCTGTCTGTGACTCTTTGTGCTCTGAGCAAAATGAAGGTGTTCCCAGGCACAGGGGCAAAACGTGACCACCAGTCTCCAAGTTTGTACACCTCTGTAGGGAAATCATTAAACGGGGCAAAGAGCCAGTAAACTGAGATTTTCTGGTTTTGATGACTGGCCGTGAATAGCTCTGAGACATGATATAAAAGGGTGATTTAATGGAGCAAGAAGAGGGACTGTCCATACCTGAGCAACAGCCATGGAGCTCTAATAAAATGAGTCTATTATGTGGGTATTGATTGCTGGGGCCAGATTTACATGCTGTTGATGATATTCAAATATCAGACCAAGATGGATATCAATATTTATGCCACCGTAAATTACTCACACAGCACTATAATGATGGCTTCTCATTAAAGTGGAACCAAACTAATTGACTTTTCAGTCCAAATACTCTGTATACCAAAGCACAGCTACACCAGGATAGGAAGGAAAGGGGCACTGAGATGGTTTACCACTGGAGAGCTAATCATATGTTCTGTGAGACCTCGTTCCATCAAAGGCGGGTTTTATTCAACCTGTAAAAGACAGCTGCTATATCAATTCTCAACAACCTATGCCTCTTTTTTTTTTTTTTTTAATGCCACCAGAGTTGTCACTAAGGCCCAGTGCTTACACCAGTCTACTACTCCTTATGGTTATATGTTTTATTTTCTTTCCTCTAGTAAGAGGGTGAGAGACAGAGAGGGCAGGAAGGAGAGATACGACAGCACTACTCCACCATGTGTGAAGCTTCCTTTTCTGTAGCCAATCATATGTGGTAGTTGGAGGCTCCAACCTGGATCCCTATACATAATTATGTGCCTACTTTTTTCTTTTTCAATTTTAGACTTTTAATATGACAATTAATAAGTATTATGCATAATCGTTTCATACAATACTATACCCCAGGCTATGCAGGACAGCTTAGCTCCAGTCCAATGTTTCTCTTTATTAATGGTTTATAGTCTACAGTACAGTACAGTATATATTGGTACTTGTATAACATTTCTCACTTTTCCACATAACATTCTAACCCCTCACCTACCTCATCCTCCACCATCATGTTCCAAGACATGAACACTCCCCCCAACCTCAGAGTTCATTACTTTGGTGCAATACGCCAAACCCAGTCCAAGTCCTACTTTGTGTTTTTCCTTCTGTTCTTATATTTCAATTTCTGTCTAGGACTGAGATCATCCCATATTCATCCTTATGTTTCTGGCTTATCTCACTTAACACTATTCCTTCAGGTGCCATCTAAGATTAGGTATAATATATATATTACAACTTTCTCAATTACTCATCTGTTGATGGACATCTGGATTTTTCCAAGATTTGGCTACTACAAATTATGCTGCTATGAACATAGATATACACAGATCTTTTTGGATCTTTTGTGTTTTGTTTCTAAAAATACATCACCAGGAAAGGAATTTCAGGCTTATAGGATAGGTCCACTTCTAGGCTTTTGAGAGTTGCTCAGACTTCTCTCAACAGAGTTTGGAGCAATTTATATTCTCACCAGCATTGTAGAAGGGTTTCTTTGTCCCCACAACCTTCTCAGCATATGTTGTTGCTACAGTTATTGATGTATGGCATTCTCACAAGTGTGAAGTAACATCTCATTGTTGTCTTTATTTGCATTTCTTTGACAACCAATGACTTGAAACATTTTTTTCATGTGTTTGTTGGCCTTAGGGATCTCTTCTTTGGTAAATATTCTATTCCACTGGGAATTTACTTTTGTTTCTAGTAAGAAGTAGTGGTTCAGTTTCTGCATGCTTCAACACTTTTTTTTTCCCCAATACCATTTGTTGAAGATACTTAGTAATCTGGGCACCTTTATGGAAGATTAGATTACCATAGATTGGGGGCCTATTTCTGGGCTCTCAATTCTATTCCATTGGTCATTGTGTCTATTTTTGTGCTAGTGCCAAGCAATTTTGATGACAATGGCCCTGTAATACAATTTGAGGTCTGGGAGTGTGATGCCTCCAGTTCTGTTCTTTCTTCTCAAAATTGTTTTGGAAATCCTAGGTCTTTCCTGGTTCCAGACAAACATTTGTAGCTTTTGTCTAGTTTCATAAAAACAAACAAACAAACAAACAAACAAACAAAAAACAGTGGGACCTTGATGGGGATTGCATTTAATTTGCATATGGCTGGGAGTTGGGTGGTAGTGCAGTGGGTTAAGCGCACATGGTGTGAAGCACAAGGACTGGCTCAAGGATCCTGGTTCGAGCCCCTGGCTCCTCACCTGTAGGGGAGTCACTTCACAGGCGGTGAAGCAGGTCTGCAGGTGTCTGTCTTTCTCTCCCCCTCTCTGTCTTCCCCTCCTCTCTCCATTTCTCTCTGTCCTATCTAACAACAACAATAAATACAACAATAAAAAAATTGTATATGCCTCTGAGTAGAATATTGATTTTGATGATGTTAATTTTTCCACTCCATGAACATGGAATATCTTTCCATGTCTTTGTGGTTTTTCCTATATTCTTGAATAGTGACTCACAATTTTCAGTGGACAAGTATTTTACTTCTCTCATTAGGTTTATTCCAAGATATTTTATTCTTTTTACTGTAATTGTAAATAATACTGGTTTCTATACTTTTTTCCTCTCCTGACTTAGTGTTTGCATAATGGAATACCACTGGCATTTATATGTTGATTTTGTAGCCTGATACCTTATTAGACTGTCTGATAATTCCTAGAGGATCCTATTGGGTTCTATAGGTTATTCTATATATACTATCATATCATCTGCAAATAGTGATTTTGAATTCTTCTAGTCTGTAACCCTTTTATTCTTTGTTCCTGCCTGATTGCTATGGCAAGAACTTCCAATACTATATTGAATAGTAATGGTGATATTGGGCAGCCCTGTCTAGTAGCTGCTCTGAGGAGGAATGCTTCCAGTTTTTCACCACTGAGTAAGATGTTGACTGTAGGTTTGTTTTATATGGACTCCACTATGCTAAGGAATTTTCTAGCTATTCCCACATTTTGATCATGAAGGGATGTTATATTATGTCAAAGGCTTTCTCTGTGTCTGTTGATATAGTTGTGTAATTTTTGCTTGTTCTTTTATTGATGTGATGGCCAGGTCAGTGTTTTTATTTTTATTTCTAGTGAGAGGGCAAAGAGAGGGGGGAGACATACTCAGAAAAAGGAGACACTTCAGCACTGCTGTACAGTCTATGGAGCCTTTGTGGGGCTGTCTGTGGTGCTTTCATGTGCTGCTGATGAGCTTGAACCCAGGGCCTCGAGCATAGTGATAAGTTGTGATCTATTTTATGACAGGGGAGATGGAATAATAGTTATGCAAACAGACTCATGCCTGAGGGTCCCAAGGTCCTCATACCACCATAAGCTAGAGGTACCAGGGGTCTGGAAAAGCATAATTTAACATTTAAAGAAAGACCATGGACTAGGTTTTGGGCTTGCTTCTTGAAAAAGAATTAAATTTTATTCCCAGTTTTCAGTTTCTTTAATACTTAGCACATGGCCTGGCAAAAGCAAAATCAAAATCAAAATGCCAAGGCAGGGCATTTACTGACTGAAAACAAGTAAATTAAGAGATCAGCACTAGGAAGAAGGACCAGGTTGATTTCATAGGCTAATGATGTGAGAAACTGGAAAACTCGTGTTTTAAAACTATCTTGATCTAAGATTGAAGCTTTGCTGTTGTTATATTTTTAGATAGAGATAGAGAGGTAGAGAGAGAGAGGCCATGGTTTTCATTCTTCTTGCAGTGGTGGTGGTTAGGCTTGAGCCTAGGTTGCTAAAATGGCAAGGCAGCACACTATGCAAGTGAGTTATTTCACCAGCTCAGTGTTTTATTTTCATCCTCAATTGTCTCTCGGTTTATCAGACACACATTCATAGTGAAAACTCTCCCCCTCTCCGGTAGCTACAGCTAAGTAGTATTAACATGGGAAAGCTTGAAATGACAAATGACAGCCATGGAAAGGAGTACTCTGACAGAAGCAGAGATAGAGGGGACAGTGGAGGTGAAGGTGAAGGTCATGACTAGAGCAGGGTGACTAAGTTCAACATTAAAGTGGAACATTGTCTGTTGATTACAAAAGAGCAAGAGGTGTTGACTTGCTTCTAGGAAAAGAACAACAGTTCCTGTTACTTTATGACATAAAAATAGCCCATAATGGAGCCAGGCAGTGGCACACCCAGTAAAGCACACACATTACTATATGAAAAGATCTAGGCCCAAACTTTCAGTCCCCACCTGCAAGAGGTATCAGTGCGGCTGATGTCTCTCCTCTATGTCTGTATCTCTCCTTCTCTCCTTCCCTCCCTCTATATTTATCTCTGCCTCACCCTCTATCTAGTAAAAAAAATAAATACGGGAAAGAACACCAATTCTTGAAAAAATAAAAGAAAAAAGTTGTAGTAGCTCAAAATTGGAAGCAGCTCAGATAGCAATGACAGATGAGTAGCTATGAAAATTGTGGAATATGCATACAATGGAACATCACGTATCTGTTAAACGGTATGCAGTCATTTCCCTCACCTCACTTTGCACGCAACTTGAAGAAACTGTGTTAAGTGAGATAAGCCAAAATAAGAAGGACCAGATGATCTTACTTGTATGTAGAACTGAAGAAACAAGGTCAGAATGGAAAATTACAAAACGAAATGTGGGCTCAGTGTGGTGAATTGCATAAATCAAATAATTCTAGAGAAGAAAAAAGAGGGAAGCACAGGTGGCACAAAGCGCAACGACCCGTAAGGATCCCGGTTCGAGCCCCCGGCTCCCCACCTGCAGGGGAGTCGCTTCCCAGGCGGTGAAGCAGGTCTGCAGGTGTCTGTCTTTCTCTCCCTCTCTCTCTGTCTTCCCCTCCTCTCTCCATTTCTCTCTGTCCTATCCTACAACAACAGTAATAACTACAACAACAATAAAAAACAACTAGGGCAACTAAAGGGAAAATAAATAAATATAAAAAAGAAAAAGAAAAGAGAGGGAAGGAAGGAGTTGGAGGAGCATTGGGGTCTCGGTGTATTATGGTTGAAGTTGATCCCAGTCGGAGATGAGAGACATTTATCCCCGAGAGATGAGAAATTGTAAATATACACCGACAATTGTACTGTAAACTATTAACATTCCCAATAAAGAGATTAAAAATATCTCATAAAAAGTCTTTTTTCCTTTCTCTCCCTTCTTTTTGGATGGTAAGCCAATTATATTTTGACTGATACATGTCAAATAAATTCATATACTATCTTTGAAAATACAGTATTGGAAACTCAAGTGGGATAATGCATTTGGGGTATTTCAGTAACCACAAGGGAAGGACTGTGGTTGCTACCCTGAACTCACAGACTCTGAGTTCTAGTTTTGTTTCTGCTGTAGCCTGGCTCGATACCTTTGGACCCTGGACTCACACTGAACATCCTGCATCCTCTGTGTAATCCCAGGAAAATAAATCCTGTCTCTTCAGACTTCCCAGCCTGCAAAGACTTGGACCTTTACCACAAGGCTGGAATGGTGTGCCTCTGCAGCCGACTGCACTTTCTTCCCCCCACCTCCGCTCTCACTGCAAGAGGCAGAGCGGTGAGCTGCAGACATTATTCCACTGGGAATTTTCATTAAAGTCCTAAACTAAAATCTCTGCATATTCAGAAGTCCTCAATCAGAGTGTTTACACTGTGCATTTTCACTGCCCAATAGCAATTCTTGTCTTTATGCCTAGAACATTCCAGTCTGCATTTCAGAGAAGACTTTCCAGTTTTGCTACAAAACCTCATTCTTCTTTCTTCTTCTTCTCCTTCTCCTTCTCCTCCTCCTCCTCCTCCTCCTCCTTCTTCTTTACAGACTTGTTGGAGTCTTCTTTGTTGAATTGAATTATGTGACTCACTGTTAGCAGAACATCTAATATGAGACAGGTTTCTTTATATGGTTCTGTCTTCTTCTTACCTCTGACCTGCACTTTGCAAATGTCTCAAGAGAAGACGTTGAAAGATAATACTTCGTTTGAATGATTCACCCCTGTCCCATGAAGGCAGTGTTTTTAATATACTTGATATTTATAGTTCATGTAATACATTCTGAATATGATGATTTATGGACTTGGGAGGTAGCATAATGACTATATAAAGGATTTTCATGCCAGAAGTGGTGTACCTAGTAGAGTGAACACATTATCATGAACGAAGAAGACCCAGGTTCAAGTCCCCAGTCCTCACCAGCAGGGCAGAAGCTTCTGAGTGGTGGAACACTGCTGCAGGCGTCTCTTTTTCTAACTTCCTCTCTCCCTCTTCCCTCTTAATTTCTCTCTGTTTCTACCCAAGAAGACTACCAGGAGTGCTGTATTGCTTACATAAGTGCTGAGATGAGTGATAACCCTAGTGACATGAATAAACATAAACTTTTATGACCGAGGTTTGGGAGTCTCAGGCTCAATATCCAGGTACGCCACAAGTAAGAGTTGAGCATTACATGAGAGAGAGAGAGAGAGAGAGAGAGAGAGAGAGGACAGGGAAGTATGACTCAATAAAAGCATTCTATTTTTTTTCTAATTTAGTTTCCTATTAATTGATACTCTTTAAAATTGTGGGTGGGGAGAATGTGATCCATAAGGTCAATATTTTAAAATATTTTATAGACAAAATGAGAATACTTACTGAAACAATTCTCTAAGACAGTTTACCCAAAGATACCTGCTTTTCCAAGTTTTATACTGGCCCCTACTTCACTGGGGGAAACATCTATCATTTTGTATCTCTCACTCTCTCTCTCCATATATATATAAATAGTATAATATATACTATTTATATGCTGTATATAGTATATATTTTTATCTCAGTATATACATATATTGAGATAAAAATAACTCTTCAAAGTTGTCATCATATATATTGCATATTTTGTGATTCCTAAATCCAGTAGGTGTAATGCTCTGATTTCTGCTTTTTTTTTTTTTTATAAATACACATACTTGTTTGTTTATTATTTTCATATTGCTACCAGGGTTATTGCTGGGTCTTGGTGTCTGCAAGATGAATCCATTACATATGGTGGCATTTCTTTGTCGTTCCTTGATAAAAGCAGAGAGATGCTGAGAGGGAAGGGGAGACAGGAAGCGAGAGAAAGAGGCACCTGCAGCTTCACCATGTGTGCGGCTTTGCCACTCTGGCTGGAGACCCAGGGCTGGTACAAAGCTCCCTGCACAGTGTGGCCCTGTGTGCTCCACTGGGTGTGCCACCACCCAGCCCCTCCTCCCTTTGTGCCTCATTTACTTGCTTATCCCCCAATTCCCAGAGTCGTGTGTCAGGTCAAGGTACCTGGTGGGTGTCTGGGTCAGTGCTTAATAACTATGTAGGTCATTGTTCTCTAGGGACCAAGTCAAAGCATAGTTTATATAGAGAATTTGTACAAATGACATAAAAATAAAACTAACTTGTTCAAATGGGTGAAATAGTATGCGGTTGAGAGAGCAGGATAATTGAGAAAGGAATTGCTAGTTTGCAGGTAAGGGGAATTTGCAGAGTCCTCACCAGCTAGGACAGGAATGCTCAGAAGCACTTTTCAAGGGTAGTATTTCTTGACGAATAAGTCTTCTTAACTACCATCAGAGAATATAAATTTGGGAAAGCACTTTATTATATACACATGCCAAGAACATTAAAAGAGTACGTTCTTTTTAATAATTCTGTTGCTGAGACTTCATCATAGGGAAAATATGAAATAGAGAGAATGGTATATATTATGACATTCTTGAAATGTTGGCTGTAAAACTCCAGAGCCCGAACACTTGTAGAGCCATTTAGTAAGAGATAGCACAGCTATATAATAAGAAATAACTTTCTTTCTCTATAAAACTCATGGTTACAAGGAGTGAATTAACCTTGGAAACTACTGATACAATTCCTAAATGTAAAAACAATAGTATGTCAATACCCAAATGAAATTATATCTAAAAATAACTAAATAAAATAAATTGGAATATCATTGTTGATCATGGGTAGCAAAGCAGAGGTTAAATTCTTGCATTTCTTCTCTCTATTGCTATGTATTTTGAATCTTTTACAATGAATGTGTATTCTAATAGTAGAAAACATTAAAATGAAGAACTCTTGTGGTAGATAAATACAATGCCATTGAATAGAAATTTTGAGCGATCGTATGACATTTGACATTGTCCAAAAAAGAACTAAGCTTAGTTCAAGGAATGGTTTACAGAGAGAGAATCAGTTAAGTGCTGCGATTTGACTTGGCGTTGTCTGTGACATTCATTTGCTTCTCTTGGTGTACGTGGCTGTTGTTGCTATTTTGTGTGTGTCTGCAGTCTGTTTCATTGGAAGACATCTGCGGCGTCCAAGTCTCTTTTCACCCTTGTGTAAATGAATAATAGGGTGAGCCACATGTCGTTGCTCTGCGTGTGTCTTTCCTGAGCTACAAAGTGGCATTTCCGTACCTTTGCAGCAAGAACTGAGGTGATCAAATGGCTAAGTGATTTTTGTAACACCATATTCTAGCTCTGTGTGTGTGTGCGAGTTACGTTGACACACACCCTCAGATGTTCCCCATCCAGACTCATTTGGCAGGAACAATAGTTTCCCTGCTCATTTAAAAACAGGGAGAGGGGGTTTAGAAAGACAAAAGGGTTGCAAGAGACATTTTTACAATCTATCAGATGTGAGTAATGGCACCTCAGTTGCACCTTAAACAGCACTGGTGCCACTTAATCTTTCAATAACACTTTACAGCTTACACAGAGTCTTCACATTCATTATAGGATTTAATCTTCAACATCTTCCTAAGGAGATGATTTTACCCTGACTTTAATGTTTTCCAGTGATTGAGATTTATAAGTTTAGACAGCTAAAACAAGGAAGTGATAAGACTGGGATCTGGATTTACTGTCTGATAAGAAAAATTCGCTACTTAATTGGTGTGTGAAAATATACCTTTAAATGTCATACAAAGAGTTCTAGCTAGCAACTAAAGTTTGGAAATCTTGTCATTGCTAAAAGTAATGGTTGTCAAAAGGTTGCCCTATATTTTTCTTGAGTTATACTTATATTCTTCACCATTATTTCTTTTTTAGTTTTCTAAATTAATCTTGAAAACAATGTAATTTTAAGTTTCACTTAGATACATACCTTTGATTTTTTTTTCAGATCTATTATTCAATTTTGTGTTTCTGGTCTATACAGGAATTGATTTGAAACTGAAATGTAATTGAACATCTATCCCATGCAGATTTTTCAAACTGACTCCTTTTCTAAATGCCTATTTGTATTGGAAGGAAGAGAAGATTCTTTCATTCTCAGAAGTCCTCCGGAGAGAATTACTTTGATAATCACACCTTCATTTGAGTGTCATTTTAAGTCAAATAGCAAATAGTATCATTTAAAATCAAATAACAGGTCAGGGGGAGAGAGCAGGCCTCACAGAGCTTCTGCAGGAAGAACAGCCTGGGAGTGTTACTGAACAGTGTGCTTCTTGTCTAGAGAGAGGCATTTGTAAACAGAATGGAGGGACCGAGACTCATGCCTGTGGGGATTTTGCTGTTTGCTCTCCTCTACCTGGTAGGAGAGAGAAAGGGTGGACAAGTGGGGGGAGCGTCTGCGTCTCTCCTGTTTAGGGTTTAAGAAAATGCATACATCCCAACTAGTCCTGCCCATTTCACATGATTTTTGAAAAACGTGTGCCACTTTCCTATTTGTTTGGCGATGTGTCAATCACAAAGGAACAGCTCCGCTTTCATATAATTCATTCTTCCCTGGTACACTTCCATGGGACTTTTCATTCAGAATCCCATTACCCTTAGAGTAATTCAGAGAGAGAGAGAGAGAGAGAGAGATGAGAAGAGAGAGATGAGAAGAGGAGAGGGTCTTTTCACCCCCATAGATTGTCTCATAAGGGTATTTACAGCGTAACGACACATTTTATATTTTATATTGGATATTGGGTAATAATCTGCTCCCCTCCTTACTAAGTTGATCACTCCCCTCCCCCTTGTACCAAGGACATTTTATTCTAAAATGCCTATCAGTATTACTTCTCCTAAAACCCTTGGGAAGGATGTTCTTTACAAATTAACATGAAATGAAATGTGCAAGAATGTTACTGAGAAGGACCATGTAGATTCACATCATCCACTGTGATGGTAGTTAAATATATATATTATTTAGTTTAATGAGAGCGATACAGAGATAAAGATACAGCAAGAGAGAGCAGAGCACTGCTCAGCTCTGGTTTATGGGGGTGATAGGGACTGAACCTGTCTCCCCTACTCTAGGGTTATAATTGTCAGAGCTCTGGTTAACCTTTGGAATGTTGAGAACCCTTCTTCCTCTATCCTTAGCCTAGGTTTTATGCTGCATAGATCTTGTCCTATGGAAAGGCTGTTATTTTTAATGTCCCTTTGAGAAGCAGACGCCAAAGGGTGCCCTTGGTAAGTGCGTGGCTAAGACAATTGCAGTAGGCGAGTTGTGATGCAAAGGGTATTGTTCCCAGTGGGTCAGTACCATGAAGGGTGTGAGAACAGTGGTAGCAGAGGATACGCATTCTTCCCTGAAACAGCTGAAAAGACAAATTAATACTGAAG
Source organism: Erinaceus europaeus (assembly GCF_950295315.1). Lineage (NCBI taxonomy): Eukaryota > Metazoa > Chordata > Mammalia > Eulipotyphla > Erinaceidae > Erinaceus > Erinaceus europaeus. The sequence goes on along the minus strand of NC_080179.1, from coordinate 77,723,118 downwards.
TGCAGAATGCTGAACTATATTGTCTCCCAGGACACAGAAATGGACCGCAGCAGATGGCCAAAGTGAGATGTGTACACTTCAGGGGCCAGAATTCCAGGCAGACTTGCTATACAAAGAGGCATGGGGAGATGGAGACCTGGTACAGCTGACTAAGCTCAC
>NC_080179.1:77670459-77720459 GCF_950295315.1 Erinaceus europaeus | reverse complement strand
TTCCTTTGTGCTGCTGTGTGTCTTGCTTTTATGCATTAAAAACAGAACTGAGGAGGTCAGACAAGGCCCACCGGGTAGAGCACACATACAACACCATAAGCAAAAGCCCGGATGTAAGATTCTAGTCCCCCCGCCCCGCAGAGGGGGCTTCACACGTGCAGTGCTGCAGATATCTCTTTCTCTCTTCCCCTCCTCTATCAATTTCACCTCTGTGTCCTATAAAATGAATAGATAAATTAAATTAAAGGAAATTTGGAGAGGCATCCACAAGCCATCACAAAAATGCCAAAGAAGTCTCTGGCAAAAGAGGTGAATTAAAGATCTTCAGGAAAACTGAACTAAATGACAACTCTTAAAGTTATGGGTATTCATTTCAATCCTAAGTGTTTGCCTGGAGGCCTTTCACCCAGCAATCCCTCCTCACTCTTCAAGGTGCGTCTTTAGCTGTTAACAGGCGCGAGGAATCACATCATTGCGAGACTGGCCAGCTCCTCATGGGGCACGAGCGCTGCCACACTACGATCATCATCTCTGGCATTATGCTATTCCACTGCAGAATACTGTGCCCCAGGATGGTTCCATAGCCCCCCATGTCCACTTGGTCGATTCCAAATTATATTCCTCCATGAGGATAATTTCTGGAACCATCCATTCCACCCCGATTCCATGGCTGCCAGTTCTTAGAGACATCGCCCAGCCAGATATTAGTCGGGATGTGGCATCATCTAAGTTCATTTCCCATGTCTACACTCGACCGGACCTGCCAATATACGCGGATATCTTCGCCCACCCTGTCCAACGCTTGACGTCTCGTCACCCAATCTGGTCCCCTACGCCTACACTGAACTTCTCTGTTCCAGACTCTTGGAAACAGAGCTGGCAGTCAGCTGAGGTAAAGTACAAACACCTCATCACAGACCCCTGCAAGCGTCAACCGGGCTTTGACCTGGCACGTTATGATCGGGCCCTCCTCAATCGCTATCGAACAGGCCATGGCCGGTGCGCCGCTATGTTCCATCGCTGGGGAGCCAGAGACGACCCGAACTGCCCCTGCGGCTGCAGACAGACTATGACCCACATAGTCAACGACTGCCACCTCTCCAGATTCAAAGGAGGTCTCGAAACTTGACATCAGGCTCAACCTGACGCTGTTGACTGGCTACGGAAGAAGGGCAAACGCTAGAAGAAGAAGAAGAAGCTGTTAACACCCACCCCCTCTCCATTGCTCCCAAGACCCGTGTTCAGATGGTCCTCCTCACATACCGTTGTGCTGTGTGCCCTACGGGAATAGCCGTGCTTCATTCTAGTCAGGAGCTTCCTCCATGGTGTTGCTTCTAGACTATCAACTGATGGATCCCGGAGAGCATTCCATCAGCTACAGGATGTGTAGAAAACACACCAGCCTTGTTGAAATCACAGGCCTAGGGAAAGCATAGGCCTGTCAAAATGAAATGAACAGGCTCATGTAGTGCTAAGTCTCCACTTCCACCTACTGGTTCAGAATTCCTGTGGTGTCTAAAGCAGTAAACCCTGCTGGTAGCATCATCTGAGGAAGAAGGCTTGATCTGGTTTCTAGCATTGGAGACAGCAGATCTGTTCCTTCTTTTTAAAATATTTCTTTGTTTATTAAAGAAGAGATACATACAGAGAGAGAGAAAGAGGGGGAGCAGAGAGAGAGAGAGAGAGAGAGAGAGAGAGAGAGAGACCAGGCACTGCTCAGCTCTGGCTTATAGTGGTGCTGAGAACTGAACCTGGGACCAGAGCCTCGGGCATGCAGGTCTTTTTGCATGGTCACTATGCTGCCTCTCCAGCCTGTGTGAAGCTTTTCTATGTCTGCGTTTCAAACTCTTCCACACACTGAGGAAGACCAGTTTTTGCCAAGTTTGGTTGGTCAGAGATCCTCTGTTTCAACTTTCTTGGCCCGTGACCATTTCTCCATCCATGAGTCTTAACCACACACAGTCTCAGCAACAGAGCTGCCCAGAGCTGCCCTCTTCTCTTAGTGTGCAGAGCCCATCTTGGTGTGGCCCTGGAACGTGCTCTCTGAAGCTCAGAACCCTGTCTTCTTCCTCCTTGCATCTCTTTCTCGTGTCATCCTGCCTATCAATACCTATCTTCTTGCAGACCTCGCTCCAGATGGCCAGTTTTCTTTATCGTGACACCTTTATTTTCTTGTTTACCACCATATCTACATTACCTGCTGTAACTCCTCCACAGAGTAAATACTCAAATGTACCTTGAGTGATAGAATGAGTATTGGTGTCATTGCCTTACTGTGTGGCTAAACCATTGGTGGAACTTTGAAAAGTAGTATTAGCTCTTCATCTGCTAAGAAATCAGTAGAATTTCTTTCCTTTTGATTTTAATATTTTTATTTATGCATCAACTGGATAGAGAAATAAATCTACAGGAAAGGTGATGTATAGAGACAAGAGAGACAGAAAGACACTAGAAGCGCCGCTTCACAGCTTGGGAAGTGTCCTCCCTGCAGGTGGGGGCTTGAATCCAGGTCCTTGCTCATTGCTCTACATGTGCTCAGCCAGGTGCACCACCACCCAGGAGCAATTTCTTTCTTGTTTGAATCACCTGATGATGGAGTTATAGTTTACAGTGCAAGTGACACATAGGCACAATTTCTCATCTCCCCAAGATGGGCATCTGCAGTGTATTTTCTCCCCCCAGTGTAGGCTGCTTTCCACCATCCTGCACCAGGGTCCCCAATGACATTTCTTTCGATGTTCCCCCTTCCTCTCCATCTCCAGTGTCCTTTACTTTGGTGCCATATGACAGTCAGGGAAATTTATGGACAGTCAACTTGAGGTGATTCAGGCAACGAGCAGACACACCTGGGAGTTGTGTTTTCAAGGTGAGTGAGTTTCACGGATGTTATAGTGGACAAAGTACAAAAGCCACCTGGATTTTGCAGAAATGCAACCCCTGCCCTTGGCCTCATTAACTTCTCTCTCCATCCCAGTGAGCCCGCAGGCCATGGCCAGGCAACCCACAGATCTCCTAGTGAGCTGAGCTGTATTTCAGAGCTTGGCCTACTACCCCTAAGGAGGTTTGCTGTCGACCTTGACTTCAACTTCTTCCTCCCAGCGCGCTGATCTTTCAGCACATGTCCTCTCCGCAGCCACTGCCACCAAAGAGGCCATAAGGGTTTCCTGGGCCTGAAATGACTGTGTGTTTCATCCAGGCCAATTTACTGCTGCAGCCCGGCTTTCCTTAGAGGAGCTAGTCTCTAAGCCCAGGAGGTGCAGGTCAAGCTTTCTTCACAAGTCTGTTTTCCAGAACCTGAGATCATTTGTTTGTCATCTGCAGTGCTTGTGTGAACTCAGCCAAAATTTCCTTTTCTGCGACCACAGTTCAACATCTCTGGTGCCCGTGAGCACTGGAGCTGCGTGCCAGGCCCTCTTGGTCACTCAGTTCTCCACTCAAGACTCTTCTTTTCCATTTGTCATTGTGCATCTCAGAATCCTTGATGTTACGGCCACTGCTCCCATCCTACTGCACAGGTGTGGAGGATACCTGCTAATATACAGGTAAAACTGAGAGGGCACTTTTTTATTTTATTTCAATTTTTTAAAATTATTTTTTTATTTGCCATCTGGAAGTGACTTCAGGAAGAAAGCTTCCTGGATGGTGGAGCAGTGCTGAAGTCTGATAAATCAGTGACAAGTGACTCTTTCTTCTTCTCTCTCTTTCCTTGTCTCTCATGCTAGGGAAAATGAAAGAGATGTCCACCGGGAGCAGTGGAGTTGTGCTCAATCCCTAAGCAATAAGACTGGTGGCAAAATAATAGTAACAGTAATAGCAAAAACGGTGAATTTATGCTTTGCAGACAACAACACTGAGCTGACACTGTGGGTTCCATTATGTCTGTACATTAAGCTCACAAAACAGGGAAGTGAAGCTTTTCAGGTTTACTTACCCACAGCTGAATAACTAGTGAGAGAAAATAAACAAATAAATAATAAAGAAGCTATGGGATATATACTCCATAGAATACTATGATGGAATTTAAAATGATATCGTGTCCTTCCAGGCAAAACGGACACAACTGGAAGTGATTGTTAAGACAACTACCAATGTGATCACCAGTGAGAGCAGGTGCAGAAGTGTGGTACTGGGCACGGTGTGGGATGTGTTTTTGTGTAATCTGGTAAATTACTATTATTACTATTAACTCAAGCAAACATGTTTAATGTTTTGTTTGTTTATTTTAATGAGAGGTGTACAGTGAGAGGAGAGAGAGAGGGAAAGAGAGAGAGGGAGAGGAAGAGAGAGAGAAAAAGAGAGAGAGAGAGAAGGAGAGAGAGAGAAATAGAGAAGAGCACTGCTCAGCTCTGGCTTATGGTAGTTGTGGGGACTGAACCTGAGACCTCAGAGCCTCAGGCATGAAAGTCTGCTGCCTAGCCTTTATGCTGTCTGTCTCGTCCATGTACATACATGAATTTGGATTTTCAGTTAGCAAAATTCTTCTCTAAGAAATGCTGTTGGTCGTAACTACCAGATGGTTTCCTTCATATGTGCAATATAGAGAATTGAAATACATGAGCCAAACACTCTTAAGATTCTATGAAAACCCTGGTGGTTATGGCTGGGTGGGTGAGGGGCCTGGAACTTTGGTGGTGGGTAAGGTGTGGAGCTCTGCCTTATAGTTTTATAATCTTGTAACACTATGATATCAGAAATGAACATTTTAATAAAAAGAGAGGAAGAAAGAGAGAGATGGAGAGAGAACAGAGGAAAGGAAGGAAGGATCTGGTTTGTAATAATAGTTTTTCCTTCTTGATAGGTTCACCTGCATAGGCAGATGGTCACAGACAGCTCCCTCTGTCCACATCTCTCAAGGCCCTGAGTTTAGAAGGCTGGCTGTCAGCCGCTCGGGCAGGACAGACAGCAGCTGAGGAGTGAGAGTCCTCTCTGTGTGATAGCCCACACCTCCACACCCCCTACTTCTTCCCACTGCACTGCCGTCACTCACGCCAGGGGCGACCATGACTCCGTCAGCAGGGCCTTTTGGTGCTCACACACTGCTATGTCTCAGGCCTGCTATTCCACTGACAGGGCAAGTAAGAACCTGCAACCAACCTTGACTTCAAGAACCACCCACAGGATCAGCAGGGCCCACCAACATTTCCACTGGAAGGAAGAGGGAAATAGCCCTTGTTGATTTCCCTGACACTTGTTGGCAGCTGTAGAGTGTCAGTGTCACTTGTTAAGCATTTTCTCTTGCTGAAGAGTTTCCCCCCCTGGATTGACTCTCATCATTAGGGAAATGCGAGTCGGGGATCCAGGCATTCACTGTGATGCTTACAGCACTCTTGTCCACCAGCAGAGAGTTTGAACCTGCTAGACTGGCAGCTGCTAAGACGTGAATGATAAAGCCTGGCAAGACAGCCCACTCGGGCAGAGCACAGCGTTGCCATGTGAGACCTAGACTTGAGGTCAGTCCTCGCCACACTGCCAGGAGCTTTCTTGCGGCTGAGTCTTTCACGCTCTCCTGCTACACAGCTGTTCTCTCCCATCAGTCTTTTACTGGGTGATGCCCGGTGGCTTAGTTGTCAGGGCCACTCTGGACCAGGTGGAGAAGGACTGGAGGTAGGGGGTGAGCCCTTAGCCACATTGTGGACCAGGTGGCAAAGGACTGATCCGAAGAGGCTGCTTTAAAAAGGACTCCTCTTATACTGAGCCAAAGTCAAAGATTCTGGGTGGAAGGGAGGGTTCAGGTCCTGGAACAGGATGGCAGAGGAGGACCTAGTGGGGGGGGTGAATTGTTATGTGGAAAACTGAGAAAGGTTACACATGTACAAGCTACTGTATTGTGCTACCAATGGTAAACCATTAATCCCCCAATAAAGAAATTTTTAAAAATAAAAAATATAAATAGAAGACTCCTCCATTTCCAGAGTCACTTAGAAACCTGGTGTAGGGGTGCAGTGGGTGCTTAACCAGAAATAGAGAAGCATGCAGAAGGATTTTGGCCTCCCGTGCAGTTTCACCTTGAAGTAGAATATCAGCTTAACTGAAGGACAGCTTGATTTCCTTCCTTCCTTCCTTCCTTCCTTCCTTCCTTCCTTCCTTCCTTCCTTCCTCCCTCCCTCCCTTCCTCCCTTCCTTTCTTTCTCCTTCTCCTCTCCTCCCCCCTTTCCTCTCCTCCTCCTCTTCTTCTTCTTCTTTGCTTATTTTTTTTCCCAAAGAGGAGTACAATAGCCTGGTAGATTGGTCTAATGCATAAAATTGGTGATTTATCTTGTCTTAGGAATGATAGGACAGCTCAAAGTCTTTGAGACTCCTTTATATAAATACAAATATGCTAGAGCCAATTTTTTTCTAAAGGACCAATGTTAAGGGACAAACAAGATGCTCCCAGGCCTGGTGATGACTATTTTATGAGAAGGGACAGTTTCACAGGTGGCAATGTCTTGTGGCAAGTCTGAGCCAGCATAAGGATCAGGCCTGATACACTGCGGAGAGAGAGATATGCTATATTTGGTTCAAGATCTACCAGGGAAATTTCAGTATCATTTCATCCACTCAAGCTACTAACCTTTACTATTGCAATGCTCTTTCTCTGCTGGACTAGCTTCGCAAGGCTGAGCTGTAGGCAGTGTCTCTTTATTCATGCGGAACACAGCACAATCTAAGCCAAGCTAAGCTAAACTAAACTAAAACTCACAATCCTGTCCTTATATATACTTGCCAAGTAGGGTGTAAACAGGATGTGACGCAGAGAGGGTGGAGCAAAAAGAGATTGGTGAAAATCAGGGTGTGACAAGGAGAGGGGGCAGAGCAGGTGAGAATTCTACCACTGAACCACCAATGCCCTGGAGGGAGGGTGGTGCTTAGCTAACAGAGGTTATGTAAATAGAATACAGTGTTAAGCAGGGAGGATTAAACCAAATGAAACAGAAGGGGTTTTTAGAAGCAGAATTAGAAGCAGACCAACATTTCTTCATTTTTCCACTAAGGTTTTCAAAGTTACATGAAGAAGGAAAGCAGGGTGCCACGTGAAGGAGGACCTGGGCTCACGGCTCTAGGCCTCACATGCAGGGGTGAAGCTTCATGAGCTGTGGAGCAGTTCTACAGGTGTCTTTTATTCTTTCTGTATCTCATCCTCTCTTTGTGTCTCAACTTCCATTAAAACAAATAAAAACAAAACACCAGCAATTAAAAAAATCCAGGAATGGTGGAGTTATGTTGACACCAGACACTGGTAATAAGCCTGATGCCATATATGTATGAAGGGCTGTGGAGACTGTAATAGTGGCTATGCAAAAAATCTTTCATGTGAGAAGCTCTGAGGTTCCAGGTTCAATCCCCAGCACCATCATAAACCAAAGCTGAGCACTGCTCTGGGGTCTCTCTCTCTCTCTCTCTCTCTGCCTCTCTATCTCTCACTAAAGAATAATAAAGCTCTATAAATTAAGAATGGAAGCAAATTATTTAAATTTTTTAAATATTTATTTACTCCCTTTTGTTGCCCTTGTTGTTTTACTGTTGTAGTTATAGTTGTTATTATTTTTTATGTCGTTGTTGGATAGGACAGAGAAAAATGGAGAGAGGAGGGGAAGACAGAGAGGGGAGAGAAAGACAGACACCGGCAGACCTGCTTCACCGCCTGTGAAGCGACTCCCCTGCAGGTGGGGAGCCTGGGGCTCAAACCGGGATCTTCACGCTGGCCCTTGGACTCTGTGCCATGTGTGCTTAACCCGCTGTGCTACCGCCCAACACCCAGCAAATGATTTTTATATTACAACTAAGTCACCTTTTGACTCAATCAAGTGAAGGAGCACCCAGTTAGAGACAAAAGGTAGCTCTAGGGAAAAAATATGTATTTATCTTCTGCTTCTTCTTCTTCTAGCGTTTGCCCTTCTTCCGTAGCCAGTCAACAGGTCAGGTTGAAAGCTGTCAGGAGCTGCTTGTTGCTGGCTTTGAAAGTGACTGGGATCCATGTGGATTCAGTCGGCTAGAAAGGATCGTCAGTTTCCCCAATGAATGGGTACTCACGGGATGCACCACGAGAAGGTCGATCCAATGCATCCAAATAACTGTTTCTGCTGAAACAGTTATTTGGATTAAAAGATATTGGGGCAGATAACACCATAGAATGAGCTCTCATTGTTCTAGCTGATTGAGGGCCTGCAGTTGGTAGCATATGAAGCCTATCAGGGTTGATCTGGAAGCTAGGATAGGCATCTTAATTTCCCAGTGGCTATACTCCACTACTCAAGTCTCCACCCAGCTAATGTCACTGTCACTCTGACCATAGGCCACCTCTGACATCTTCATCCACCCCAGGAGCTGGGACTGGTGTGTGGATTTCAGTCTATGGTGTCTAGTGGTCAGACCTTGGAAGCTTATGTATGGATTGATGGGAGAAACAGCATGGTGGTGATGCAAAAGTCTTCATGGCTAAGTTATACTTATTCAGTTGGGTGAATTGACTGTCTCTCCTCCTTCACACCTCTGCCCCTAGACCACAGATCACTGCTGCACGTGATCTGATTTCATTGTTTCTAGATGTCAAATTGACATAGGTCTGTTCTCCAAGATGAAAATATGCCATTCTGTTTAATGAATATGGAATTCTGCAAAACAGACCTCTGTTCATTTGTTTAAGGAGAGACTCTCCAAGTTATTTTCCATAGGGGCTGCCCTGGTTTGCATCCCCAACCACAGTGTAGAAGTTTCTTTTTCTCTCCGTCCTTGCAGACCTGACATTTACTGTTCTATAGACATTGACCCTTCTCACAGACCCTTCTCACTGTGGTCTTCATTTGCATTTTCATAATATCAGTGACGTGTGAAAAATATTTTCATATGCCTATGGGCCAGCCAGCTGAATGTCTTCTTTAGAGAATTGTCTGTTCAGATTTTTAACCCATATAATAATTGAGTTGTTTATCGCTTTGTTGTTGAATATCGGTCCATACAGTAGGTGGGAGGGCAGTTTAAGGGGTACATAACTTACATGCATCATATTGTGGGTATGAATATACTTCTGAAATCTGATAATTGTGCAAAACAATGTTAAATGACTAGTAAAAACATTATAAAACTTTTTGTTTTCCTATCTGGAATGCTGAGAGTCACTCTCTCTCTCTCTCTCTCTCTCTCTCTATATATATATATATATATATATATATATATATATATATATAGAGAGAGAGAGAGAGAGAGAGAGAGAGAGAGACCCTGGCTGTGAACAAACTCAGCTTACAGTGGGTCTTCCCACATCCTTGTCTTCCTTTCTTATTGCCTTATTGATTTGCCTCCTTCATTTACAAAGAACACAGCACAGGAAAAGACAGATAGCAGTAAGTGCCTGGCTCCCTTCCTTCCTGCTAATGTTGACAGAGAAACATGAAATCCTGAGTCTGGGAGCCCATGGGCAGGGTAGACACCTCTTGAAATACATAAGAACCAGGAGAAGTAAAGATAGCAATCCGGAATGCCACAGCCTCCCCCATTGCCTGGAGTTAAAAAAAGACTTTCATTTCAGGTCTGGTGAAATAGCTCACTTGGGTAGCATGCTGCCTTGTCATGTGTGGGACCCAGATCTGAGCTCAGCCTCTACTACACTGAAGAAAGCTTTGTGCTGTTGTTTCTCTCTCTCTCTCTCTCTCTCTCTCTCTCTCTTTATTTCTCTCTCTCTCTCTCTCTCACCCACCCCATTCTCTTTTTACCTCTCTGTATCTATCAGAAAGAAAGAATGAAAGACCAGATTCTGACTTTACCTATAAAATATTTCTCTCTTTTGATGAAAAGTATTTTTCCAGATTTTTTTCTATTTCTTCTTTTTTTTTTTTTATTGTTACTGGGCCTTTACCATTTGAGGCTAACTTTTTCTGATAAAGAGACAGAGAGAAAGAAATCATAACGCAAAGCTTCCTTCAGTGCTGTGGGACCTACACCCAAATAAAATATTATTCTGGTGCAAATCATCTCTTTATTCACTGTCATTCTTCTGTTTCTGAAATGCCTATTAGATCCTCAAAATCTGTAGGGGAATGGAGCCATTTCTTCTGGGAAGCTAAACGCTTGCAGTGCACTGTTTGGTATGTGAGGTTGAGAGATGACAGCTGACTCTTCTACAGTATAAAGCCTCTAGTAGCATGGACTAGTTCTGAGGAGGGTCTCCATCTAATTCATGGGCTTTGAACACAGCACATGGTCAGAAACAGCTGAGATCTTCTGAGATGTTTCAGAAGGGGAGATGCGTTGGCTTAACTTTGCTTTGTGGGCAGAGGGTAGACAGCATAATGGTTATGCAAACAGTCTCTCATGCCTGAGGCTCCAAAGTCCCAGTCCCCCCGGACCACCATAAGCTAGAACTGAACAGTACTCTGGTAAAAACAAAAACAAAAAAACAAAAGCAACAACTTTGCTTTGTGTGCTGAGTTTGCCTGCACCTTAGCAGCAGGACCAAAAGCACACCCAGAGCAAATCTGAATTTCACGGACACTCATTCTGTAAGTGATGTTCAATACCTTTGCATGCCGGCAGATTCCAAGGGCTGCTTCCAGCTACCCAGTCACTACCATGGTCAGTGCCCGTCCTGTGACAGATTCAGTCTTCCAAAACATTCCACCTGCAATTACAAAGGGGCTACATCAGTGCATCCCCACGGAGAAAGTTTCCTTAACTGCTAGCAAGTCACAGGCTTTGGAAAGATGCAAAAGGCAGAACTGATTTTCACCTCACCTATGGATCCAGTTCCTCAGCTCCTTCTGTCGCAGATGAGGCTGCATAATTGCACTTTGTAGCAAAACTGTGTCAAGCAGGCCAGCTCCCCAGGGCCTAGGAAGTAGGGGAATTAGCCAGAATACAATGGAGGCTTCCTTTATCCCTCCTTCTTCAGTGTGGCTTCCAGCCACATTGCCACTTTGCTGCACCACTGCAGCACCTCCCACCTCCACAGGAATATGGCAAGATGCGGAGCATAGGGATTTCTGTCTGTATCTCTCCTTTTCAAAAACATTATGCAATCTAAAACTGAAAATTCTGGTAGTCACCAAAGGGTTACCAAACTTTGGTGACAGATGAATGTGGAGTCCTATCCCTGTAACTCTGTAACCTTATAATCTTGTGAACTATATTAAGTCACAAATAAAACTACATTAAAAGAAGAAGCTCAGTGATATATATTCAGTGGGACACTACTCTGCCATCACAAAAGACGAGATTGCATCATCTGGAAAAACATGGATGGAATTAGAGATGATTGTGTCAAGTGAAGTAAGTGAGGAGATGAAGAGCAGCTACTGGACGGTCTCCGCCAGGTGGGATCAGGGTGGCTAAAGCAGATGAATTTGAAAAAGATTAGTGACCTAGCTTCTCTTGCACTCTGTGGTGGTTGTGTGTGGAATGGGGTAGTGACCGAGCTTCTCTTGCATTCTGTGGTGGTTGTGTGTGGAATGGGGTAGTGACCGAGCTTCTCTTGCACTCTTTGGTGGTTGTGTGTGGAGTGTTGTAGTGACTGAGCTTCTCTTGCACTCCTGGTGGTTGTGTGTGGATGGGGTAGTGACCAAGCTTCTCTTGCACTCTGCGGTGCTTGTGTGTGGAATTTTGTAGGGACCGAGCTTCTCTTGCACTGTGTGGTGGTTGTGTGTGGAATGGTGTAGGGACCGAGCTTCTCTTGCTCTCTCTGGTGGTTGTGTGTGGAATGGGGTAGTGACCAAGTCTCTTGCACTCTGTGGTGGTTGTGTGTGGAGTGTTGTAGTGACCGAGCTTCTCTTGCATTCTGTGGTGCTTGTGTGTGGAATGGGGTAGTGACCGAGCTTCTCTTGCACTCTGCGGTGCTTGTGTGTGGAATTTTGTAGGGACCAAGCTTCTCTTGCACTGTGTGGTGGTTGTGTGTGGAATGGGGTAGGGACAGAGCTTCTCTTGCACTCCTGGTGGTTGTGTGTGGAATGGGGTAGTGACCAAGCTTCTCTTGCAATCTGTGGTGGTTGTGTGTGGATAGGGGTAAGGACTGAGCTTCTCTTGCACTCTGTGGTGGTTGTGTGTGGAATGGGTTAGGGAATGAGCTGTCTCTTGCACTCAGTGGTGTTGTGTGTGGAATGGGGTAGTGACTGAGCTTCTCTTGCACTCTGTGGTGGTTGTGTGTGGAATGGCGTAGTGACCAAGATTCTCTTGCACTCAGTGGTGTTGTGTGTGGAATGGGGTAGTGACCGAGCTTCTCTTGCACTCTGTGGTAGTTGTCTGTGGAATGGGGTAGTGACTGAGCTTCTCTTGCACTCCGTGGTGGTTGTGTGTGGAATGGGGTAGGGACCGAGATTCTCTTGCACTCTATGGTGGTTGTGTGTGGAATGGGGTAGTGACCGAGCTTCTCTTATACTCTGTGGTGGTTGTGTGTGGAATGGGATAGGGACCGAGCTTCTCTTGCACTCTGTGGTGGTTGTGTGTGGAATGGGGTAGGGACCAAGCTGTCTCTTGCACTCTGTGGTGGTTGTGTGTGGAATGGCGTAGTGACTGAGCTTCTCTTGCATTCTGTGGTGGTTGTGTGTGGAATGGGTTAGGGAATGAGCTGTCTCTTGCACTCAGTGGTGTTGTGTGTGGAATGGGGTAGTGACCGAGCTTCTCTTGCACTCTGTGGTGGTTGTGTGTGGAATGGGATAGGGACCGAGCTTCTCTGCACTCTGTGGTGGTTGTGTGTGTAATGGGGTAAGGACTGAGCTTCTCTTGCACTCTGTGGTGGTTGTGTGTGGAATGGGGTAGGTGTCTGGCTGAGCTTCACTGACGGGAGACAGATGACCCGGGACTCATAGTTGAGCTGTACGCAGTATCTCTTTATTCATGCAGGACGCAGCACAATCTAAGCTGAGCTAGACTAAAACTAACTACTATATTTGCCAATTAGGGTGTTAACAGGATGTGATGTAGAGAGGGTGGAGAGAAAAGTGACTGGTGAAAATCAGGGTGTGACAAGGAGAGGGGGTGGAGCTAAAACACATCATGAACCAGTGGGGATTAAACCAATGCCCTGCAGTGGTTATGTAAATAGAATACAGTGGTTATGTAAATAGAATGCAGTGTTAAGCAGGGACGATTAAACCAAATGAAACAGAAGGAGTTTTTGAAGCAGAATTAGAAGCATACCAACAATTCCCCTTTTCTTTTTAACTAATGGCCATAGTATCAGGAGTGTGGGATGAACAGAAACATATATAGAACCAGTGTGATGCCAAGGGGAGGCCTGAGTGGGTGTTTCCTGCCTCAAAGGGCAAGGCCTATCAGGCAAAAGGGCATTTTTTGCCTCTGGGGCATCTATTGCCTCTTGGGGCACTTCATGCCTCTGTGGGCATCTCTTGCCTTAAAGGGCGTTTCCTGTCTCTGTGGGCATGACCTAGTAAGGAGGGTTAAGTTTTCTACCTCTGTGGACAGAGCCTGCAGGCGAGGGGACATGGCCTATAAAGTCCCAAGGCAGCTGGCTGCAGTCAGTCTTTGAAAAACCCAGCAGCGTAAAAGGAAGCTTCTGTAAAGTTGTATAAAGTGTCCAAGAGCTGTACCAGTAAGTCTGATGGAGGTGTCAGTCAAAAGCAGATGATCATGGAAGAAAATGCCAGGGGATGAAACGCTGCATGTCTGTCTCGATGGGGAATGTTGGCCACCGGAATTCCGCTTTTCTGTAGAGAGTGAGCTTTGGAGTCTGTGAATCTGTTTCTTCAGGTCATGCCAGGTCACATCATTGGTTTCTGGGGGTGCGTTGTAGTCATTCCATCTTGTGGGTGATGTCAGAGAACAGAGGTCCAAATGAATATCCAGGAATTCCATTTGAGTAGATGCTTTTTCATGTGAAGGCTTGACAGCTGAAATTCACTTACTTGTCAAACAAAACTTGTAGCAGATTAGAAGTCTACTATAATTGATAACTCCATTATAATTGGAAGTCCTTTCTAGTATGATTTTAAGGTTGTTTAAACAATTTAAACTCAATAAAATGTGGAAAGGTAAACAGAAGAACCACGGTTAGAAGCCTCAGGCATGAGTATCATTAACATAATCATTAGACTATCTGCACCGCCCATAACTCATACTGTTTTCAGGATTAAATGTTTCAGATTTATGTCAAGACATAAAAAAAGAAATCAAAGGAGGAAAAAACAATGTTTTGGATTGTTTCTGGATTTCTCTAGAAATCATGGCTGTGTCCAGAATTTTTTTTAAGTCAATGTCATACAAAAATTCAGTCATTTAAATCACTCTCTTATGAAATGCAACTTGAACCAGATTATCAAGATCTCACCATGTAGGATTAAGAGTCCCTGGAGGGCGTCCTAGTCCAAAAAGCTCCTCGAAATTCCATTTAGGGTGCTTCTGACTGTTCCTGCTGGATTGCTTCAGGCACCCATTTTTAAAAGCATCTTCCCATCGAAGAAAGAATCCAATCAGGAGAGTAGAACTAACCACGTGTCTCCATTCTTGGGGACTGCCAGGGTACTGGAGAATACTCCTCAAACTAGAGTAGTCCTTCTCAGTGGGAGAAGAAGTCCAGAAAGTCCCAGTGGAAAACCCCATGCATATCCCAAGCTCTATGACGGTCATAAAGAACCAAATTGTGGCTGGGAGCAAAACATAGTCCTTTTCCTCGGGAAACATGGGAGAGGGAATCCAGAAAGTCCAAGGAGAAATCTCCATGCATCTCCCAAGCTCTATGATTAGGGTCACAAGAAACCAAAGTTCCTGGTCAAGGAACCGAAGTGTGGCCCAGAGCAAAATGTCCCAGAGACAGAGAAACTGTCTCATGATGAAACAGTAGAGGCTTTGGCAAACCTTTTCATAAGTAGAAAGGCAACCCATGGCGGATGGGTAGCCAAGTTTACTTATCTGGAAGATGGGTGGGTTAGGTCCCACTTCAGTGCTGGTCCCTGTTTCAGGCGCCATTATGTCGGGCTTAGCTTCGCAGGCGGGAGACAGACGACCCGGGACTCATGGTCGAGCTGTACGCAGTATCTCTTTATTCATGCAGGACGCAGCACAATCTAAGCTGAGCTAAACTAAACTAAAACTAAACTAAAGTAAAACTCACAATGCTGTCTTTATATATACTTGCCAAGTAGGGTGTAAACAGGATGTGACATAGAGAGGGTGGAGAGAAAAGTGACTGGTGAAAATCAGAGTGTGACAAGGAGAGGGGGTGGAGCAAAAACACATCATGAACCAGTGGGGATTAAACCAATGCCCTGTAGTGGTTATGTAAATAGAATGCAGTGTTAAGCAGGGGGGATTAAACCAAATGAAACAGAAGGGGTTTTTAGAAGCAGAATTAGAAGCAGACCAACAGGTAGGGACTGAGCTTCACTGCTGGACAGCAGTGACATCCCAGGAGGCTGGACAGTAAAACACCTAGTGAAGCACACATGCTCATTGCAGGAGGACTCCTGCCCCTAATTGCAGGGGAAGCAATTCACTAGAAGTAAAGAAGGCCTGCAAGTGTTTCTCCTTCTCTCTTTCTGTCTTCCTCCATTTTCAGTTTCTGTCGCTTTAAAAAAATAAAGGGGGCATGGGAGGGGGATGTTCACTGGGAGTGGCGTAGTCATGCAGCAGACAGAAACCAATACCCAGTGATAACCATGGTGGCAATAACAAACAAATAAAAACATAGTTTAAAAAGCCACAGTGAAAGACAGTCCTGGAAACTTAAAGTCAGGGCACTCAATTTTAATTATTCATTTTTATTTTCATACACACACACACACACACACACACACACACACACATATATATATATATATATATATATATATATATATAGAGAGAGAGAGAGAGAGAGAGAGAGAGACCAGAGCACCACTCAGATCTGGCTTATGTGGGTGCTGGGTATTGAACATGGGACTCAGAGCCTCAGGCTATGTTTCATAACCATGCTGTCTCCTCAGCCCACATCACTTACAATCAGGACTCCTTCCATTTTTTTCAGGCCATCTGCTGAGGGTGACTTCATATTCACAAGACTGGACATGGTCCCAACCCCCAGTAGCCTGGCCCACACAGCCCCCAGCAGCACAGGCAGCCCTCTGCTGGGTTGGCTCCCCTGTGGTCTGGCCAAGGCTGGGACATCCTGTAACCCTATGGAAGGGATGGTGGATGGGGATGGAGCTGGGGGCAGCCTCTGCAGGGAGGCCTGTGTTTCCTCTGCTGTCTTTCACCTCCCCACCCCATCAAGGCTGCCAGGGACAGAGATGACACTAAAAAATGCTGCCTGGGGCAGGTCTGCTTTTATTATTAGTTAAGTGGCAAAATAAATGCACATAGAGATATTCTTTAAGTGACATTGAGCCAAACACCAAGAAGGGTCACTGCTCCCAAAGGTCCTCAGGGCAGTGGCAGAACAATGCGAGAGGAACAAAGGGAGCCCACCTCCAATGCGGAGAGGCATGATGCTATTTGGACTTAAGGGGGAGCAGGGGGAAGCAGGAGCAGCCCAGCACAGAGCTGGGGTATGGGTGGGCCTGTGGCCACAGAGGATGAGGCCAACAGTCTGGCTTCAGTTGACAACTGTAGGTTCGAACCTCCAGTCCCTACCTGCAGGGAGGAAGCCTCATGAGAAGTGGGGCAGGGCTACAGGTGTCTCTCCTTCTGTCTGCCTGTCTCCATCACTCTGTCTTTCACACTCTATCCAAACACATAAATAAATAACTAGTGGAAATGGTGGAGCTGTGCAGGCACTGAGCCCCTGCAATAACCCTGGGGCAAGAGAGAGAGAGACAGGGACAAAGAGAAATATCAGCACAGGAAGGAAGGGAAGGTGTGCCTATTTGCTTTAGCCTAGGAACACTGCAACTCTGTGAGGTGAGGTGAGGCGCCAGTGCTGGAGCCTAGCCCCTGGGCCCGAATCCCTTTGGACCCACACCACAACTCTACAAGCTGCTCAGGCAGACGCAGTGGCAGATACAGGGCAGTGGCTGGAAATTTATGAGGTTAAATACTGAGGAATTGCTGAGCAGTCAAAATATACCCATAAATTACAGGAAGCGCTGTCCTTCCATGAATCCACTATGCATACTAATTAAATTTTCAAAAGGCAACAGTAACCAAATATCACAGAAGGGGTTGAAGGAAAAAAGCCAAGGAAGAAACTAGGACTAGGACAGCCCAAAGTCATAGCTGCTTTGTCACCGTGACATGACCACCTTGGATCCTTTGGATGTCTGTGGCTTTCTGTCCTTGGCTTTGTGTCCAAGGAACACAAAGCAGAACTATCTATTTGAATGAGAGAGGCCCAATCACTGCTCATCTCTGGTGTATAATGGCACTGGGGATTGAACCCAGGACACCAAGGGCTCAGGCATAATAGCCTTGTGTTCTACTGTGTATCTCCCAGGTCAAATTTGTTTATGACCTCCATGGAAACTCCACCTCTCTGGCAGTCATTTCTTCTTCGTCTTTCCTTCCTTTATAACAGATATAGAGAAACAGAGGAGGAGAAAAGAGAGACAGCCACAGCACTTCTCCACAGCTTTTTCCAAAATGGAGACCCAAAATCTTCTGCTATATTCTAGCCTTTAGGTTACAGATTATTAAACAATTTGTTCCTCTTTATATCTTAATGTTTTTTCAGACACTTTCAGGGCAGGTTTGGTGACAGTTGATTCTTTCAACTGTTACTTGTCTGAGAAGTTTTTTATGCCTCCATTTAGTCTGAATGGAGTCTAACAGGATACAGTACTCTTGGTTGAAAGCCATTCTCATTGAGTACTCGACAGATATCTTGCCATTCTCTTCTGGCCTATAGTGTTTGTGTGGAGAAATATGCTGCTAATCTTATGGGTTTTCCTCTGTAGGTGACTCTTTGTTTTTGTCTTGCAGCCTTCAGGATCCTTTATTTTTACTTCTTTCCATTCTAAATATGATGTGTCTTGATCTCTTTACATCTGGGTTAATTCTGTTTGGGACCCTTCGGGCTTCTTGAACCTTTATGTCTTTGATGTTGTCTAGACTAGAGAAGCTCTCAGCTATTATGACCTGAAGAATGCTTTCTTTCCTTCCCTCTCTTTCTTCCTCCGGTAAGCCAATAATGTGTATATTATTTCTTTTGAGGTCATCCCATAGGTCTCTGTTGTTGTTTTCAGCATCTCTTAGTCTCTTTTTGAGATCTTTTATTTCTTTTTTAGCTGTCTCTAATTCATCTTTGATCTTGCTAATTCTGTCTTCAGCCTCATTTATTCTATTATCTCACCCCTCTACTGTTTTCTGGAGTTCATCTATTTTGTTACCCTGTTCTGATACTGTTTTAGCTTGTTCAGCTAGATGTGTTCTTAACTCAGCTATTTCAGCTTTCAGCTCTCTAAGAACCTTGAGATAGTGTTTTCTTCCAGAGTCTCATTTGTTATTTCTGCATTTCTTATGATAATTATTTCAAACTCTCTACTCACTCCTGTGATTATTTCCTTAACTAGTGTTTGGATGTTGACCTCATTATTTTGTGCTTCACCTTTAGGGGGCTTTTAGCTGGACTCTTGTCCTGGTTCATTTCTCCAATATTTCTTCTTGTTGGTTTAACCATTCTATATAGTATGTTATGAGGTTCTTCTCTCAGTACTTTTCAAATTACTGATCACTCTTGCCTGGATTGACTTGTGTCTAAGTAAGGTAATTAAAGGGTTCACAGTTGTGGAAATTGACAGTTGTTTCAATATTATTTTAATCCCTGAGTTGGAGCACAGTGGCTTAAAAGCCTCTTTTGTTCTTGTTCTTCCCGGTAGGCTATGGGAGCCTGAGGGCTTTTAAACTATAAGTAGGCTTCTTAGCTTAATCACTGACTCCTGACCAAGAGATTAAGCAGGGTGGGGCAGAGATAATCCACTGGTTATGCAAAGAGACTCTCACAGTCCCACCGCTAGGCCACTGAGGTATAGGTTGTCTCCTGAGTTTTCTGGTTAGTTCTCTGTCCCCTGGTGTCAGCACAGGGCCTCCCTGCCACTGCTCCAGATTCTAAGGGCAATAGCAATGGAGACTCACAGTTGCATTTGGTGAGTCTCAGTGGAGTCCTCTCCTCACTTCAGCCATCTTTTTTTTTTGGTGAAACAGACTGGAGGTGGTGTCTCAACTGGTAAACTGCCAGACTGTTACCAGTCACTTAATCTCTCCCTAGGCTCCTCTCTGTCCATGAGCCATATGTATTTGCACTCACCAGTGATTTGGTGGGTTCCTGAAGTCGTTCTAGTCCTGTTTTGTTGTAGTCCCAGATGATCTCCTTTGGTATTGCTAGCTGACCAGGGAGAGGAGAGGAGAGAAACACAGCTGCCACTGCTCCATAGCCCCTGATGCATTTCTACTAATAACTTTTTAAAAATATTAAATCACCTATAAGAAGCAACTGGTTTAGTCAATATGTAAGATATAGTTATTTGTGAATGGAACTAAATTTCATAAATCATGGCTAAGTCTTACATGAAACCTCTGGGACTTTGCTCTTTTTGTGCCATGCTTCTCTTTATCCATACCATTTGATATTTCTTCTGCTCATCTCAACCACATCAGTGTAACCAGTGTCACCTCAATATGTTTCACTGCAGACTATGTCCAGAGATCCCAGACCTGACATATCAACCCTACAGCTCCAATACTCCTGTGATATATTTTGTAGCTCATAGAACTAGCTGTGCTTTCTAACCTCCAATCCCTTCACACCATGTACATTGATCCTGCTTTCAGTAAACAGCATGGCCACTGTTGAGGAAACAGCAATGTGGAATCATTAAGTCAAAATTTCATGGGCCCTTTTATCTCCAGTGGTAACAATGCACAGTTCACACACACACACACACACACACACACACACACACACACATACACACACACTTTTCTGAAGTATGTATGTGTGATAATAATAATGGATTTTCAACAAATACTCTCTAAACAAGGTCGTTGAGCCGAGATGCCTGGGATGTTTACAGTTGGGCCCAGGTCAGCAAAGCTAGCTGTATTGTTGAGTCTCATTCTGGACTATGGAGAGTTGTTTCCAAAGAATTATTTAGAAACTAGTTAGCCACTGAAATTTTGGAAGTATCTTGTGTCCATGTAGGTAATGTGTTTGCTATGTAGAATGAAAGATGACTTTTAGTGCAAATAAGTTGGAACCTTCAGATTAGTAATGACATTAGGCAATGTTCTACTGTACTTGTATATAAATGACAAGTAACTTATCATCTTACATGCAAATGGCTGTGGTGTTAGAGTGCTGATTCTCAGTGTTCATTATGAAATATTTAGTTCTGAGTATCTACAGTTAATTCTATTGTATGATATGCAAGAAACTATGGCCTCTTGCAAAAGATTTCATGTCTTGGTTTGGGAACTACTCATAAATATATGTATTTATGGGGGTAGCAGTTGGCTCATCTGGTAGAGCTCACACATTACCAGCCTTAGTAATGTGATTTGTCTATAGTCTTTTAGAAATGCTATTTATTTATTTATTGGCTAGAGAAGAGAACAGTTGAGAGGAAAATAAAGACAGAGAGACACATGCAGCTCTGTTTCACTGCTTCTGAAGCTCCCCACCCCCTGAAGGGAGAGACTGGGGGGCTTTAACCCATGTACTTACACATTTTTGCATGTGAACTTTACCACAACGCTGTCCTTGCTATATTCATTTTTATTCCATCTCTGAGCCTCACCAACAGAAGTAGCAGCAGCAATAATAGTGATTGCTATGAGTTGGCAAAATAGCTCACTTGGGTACTGCGCTGCTTTGCTATGTGCGCAACCCAGGTTCAAGCCCAAACCCCCACTGCACTAAAGGAAGTCTTGGTGATGCGGTCCCTCTCTTTCTCTCCTTCTCTCTCTCTTTCTTTCTTTCTTTCTTCCTTTCTTTCTTTCTTTCTTTCTTTCTTTCTTTCTTTCTTTCTTTCTTTCTTTCTAAAATGGAAACACTGACAAGACCATAGGATAAGAGGGGTACAACTCCAACCACTGGAACTCCATATCCCATCTCCTACCCTGACAGCTTTCCTATTCTTTAACCTCTGGGAGTGTGGTCATTGTGGGATGCAGAAGCTGGAAGGTGGAAGGTCTGGCTTCTGTAACTGCTTCCCTGCTGAACATGGGCGCTGACAGATCAATCCACACCCCCAGCCTGTCTCTCTCTTTCCCTAGCGGGGAAGGGCTCTGGGGAAGCAGAGCTCCAGGACACATGGGTGGGATTATCTGTCCTAGGAAGTCCGGTTGGCACCATGGTAGCATCTGGAACCTGGTAGCTGAAAAAGAGTTAACATATAAAGCCAAACAAATTGTTGATTCATCATGAACCTGAAGACTGGAATATTGCAGATGAAGATTTGGTGTTTCTTCTTTGGAAATAGCTAGTAGAACTATTTTAGGTATATTCCAAAGGGCCCGTGACTTTATTTTGCCTGAACCTGCCATCTGATATGCAGGTGGACCCAGGTTATTGTCTGGGGAGATGATGTCATGGCTGGAAAAGGGTCTAGAAAGCTGGATCAGGGAAGAGAGTAGCTCCCAAATATGGTAAAAAGTGAATAAATCTTGTTGACTGTAAACCCCATCATTTTGATCTGGGGCCCATGTTCAGTGTAGGAGCCTATGTAACCTCTACATCCTTGTAGGTCTGAACTTGATTTCTGTGGTCATCAGTAAGAACATTCCGAGTTGCACCAATCTCAACATCTCTCTCTCCCTCTCTCTGTCTCTCTCTCTCTCTCCCTCTCCTTTTCTGTCTCTATCCAAAAAAGAAAGAAAACAGTAATAACAATTACTACTGAAAAAGATCAGTTTGCTTCAATGAACAGAACATCTTCATCTTATTTCATACAATCTTCTTAGGATTCTATTAATATAAAAATTAAAAGTCTAGGAACAGCAAAGAAGTCTTCATCTGTGTACTTTCCCCAAGTAGACAGACATTTCTATATTAAGAACTAATCAACGCCACAGGGACTAATCAACAAATTCTAAGATGGTGCCTGGCCATCATTAATCATTAGCTTCACTCAGAGAGTACCCACCATGGCTGGGGCACAGGGTTTAAATAGTGCCAGTTCACTCAGCTTCCAGACTGCACTTAAACAACTAATCTTCACCATTGCTCCTGGCATTGTTGGCAGCCAGCCTCATGGAAAACCTTGAGAATGGGGAAAATTAATTACTCCCACAAGTAATTCACCAGAGTCCTGGCCCTTGAAGCTGGGTTTTCAATTCTATTCCACTGCTCAGTGTGCCTATTATTTTTGTTCCAGTACCAGACATTTTTTATTATAATGGCTCTATAATACACTTTGATATATGGGGATCTGATGCCTCCCATTCTGTCTTTCTTCTCAAGATGCTGGTGGTGGTGAGATCCATGATTCTGCCTTGCCAGTAACAGAGGGGTATGACTGGAGAGGTTTGTGGAGAATTTGAGAACCACACAGGTGCAAAAAGACCACCAACCCACAATCCTCCTTCACTTTTTAATTCTATTTTATTTTAAACAAATTTCATGAAATGTGATTCATGAACTATACAATTTATACATTGCTGAAATAAATTAATGGTAATCATTTCCACCATAAGGTATCTATCCTCATTGGTTCGAGTCCTGCTTTTTGGTTTCTGCTTATTAAACATTTTGTCCACTTTATTTTTAGCCACCATGTTACAGATGTTATTAAGATTCTATCCTGAATTCCCTAGGCAGATGACCAAACCAATGTGTCCTGAAGTCTCAACTCTCCAGTGCCCTACTCCACTAGGGAAAACAAACAAACAAACAAACAAACAAACAGGCTAGGGTTGTGGATCCACCTTCCAAGGTCCATGTCTCTAGAAGAAGCAACTACAGAAGCCAGGACTCCCACTGTCTGCACCCCAGAAATAATTTTAGTCCATACTAAAATGCTAGGGGAAGATGACCATAAGGCTCTGGACTTTGATTCCATCAAGATCTTGAGAGAGAGGAGGATGAAAAGAAGTGCACTCAGAAAAAGTAACAGGTGTAGATGTAACTTAGGAAGAGAAGACAGGAACATAGAAAAAGGGTGTATATATATATATATATATATATATATATATATATATATATATTCAACCCATATCTGCAACCTTGGGAGAAATGCTGCTGTTTCCAATTAAGGGAATGAGAGCACAGAACTCTGCTGGTGGGAATGGTGTGAAATTATAGCTCTGTTAGCTTATCGTTTTGTAAATAAGTATTAAATCACTAATAAAAATGCCTTGTGAGAATTGTGGGGGCCATTGTTGAAGGGGGAGGCACAGAATCTTGGCGGTGGACATGGAGTAGCACTATACTCCTGGGGCGTTATAATTCTGTCAATAAAAATGTTATCAAAAATGAAAAATACAACAGGTATATGGAAAGTCGTTGATGTATCTTTTACAACCTGACCTTAAGGACTTAGCAGTGAAGACGACATTGGGGAACTACGAACAATTAACTTTATGGTAAATTCATTAGTTTAGCAGAAATAGCAAGTCATATAGTGCTTTCTCACATGTATTAATACATATGTAACCTTAAGATTACCCTAATAATTCAGAGATAATACAGAAAATGGTAAGGAAAGGTCGTTGAATTGAAATTAGCATTTATAGCAGATAATTCCCCAAACTGATGACATAAAGCTGGGCAGTGGTTATGTCTCTCTGTCCATCCATCATCAATTGTGTGGGAGCATACCTTGTTTGAACATGTTTCCTTTAGAATTCCAATTATGATTTCTTATCTGATCAATCATTACTGAAAGTAATTCAAAAGGCAGATATCATTTGGATCAACATAAGTATGGTTCCTCTCCTTAAGATCAGATCCCACAACTGACCTTGTATTTAACATTGTACAGAGGAGAAGAATAAATCCTCAACCTGTGTGACATCACCTCTTCCAGAAGCTCTTTTTATCTTTCTGCACCTACATTATTTATCAAGGAAGGGACTCTCTGAGGATGTGATGTGAGCTTTTTGTGTGTATGTGTGTGAGAGAGCAGATCTGGACGCTCTTGGAAAAAGAAAACACTTTCTTGCTGATTCAGTGGAGGCTGGATGTGCAGCTTTGAAATCGTCTGTCTTTGATGACTTGTATTCCTTCTTTTCCAAGATCTTCAGCCATCAAGAAGAATTATAATCATAGATTATTTCCCTTAATGAAAGAATGTTTTCATTTAAATAGGGTAAAATCTTATTTTTTAAACTTCTTCTTATTAGTTTTCCCTTTTGTTGCCCTTGTTTATCATTGTTGTTGCTGTTATTGTTGTTATTCCTGTCATTGTTGTTGGATAGGACAGAGAGAAGTAGAGGAAGAGAGGTAGACAGAGAGGGGGAGTGAAAGACACCTGCAGACCTGCTTCACTATTGGTCTGCTTCTAAATTCTGCTTATAAGACCTTCTGTTTTGATCATCAGGTTAGGTTCCACTTGTATTGTTTAAAGCTGTGGTCTATTTACATAATCATTGTTTTCATTGGTTTAATCCCCACTGGTTCCCAAGCTTTTTCCTTCTCCCCACCCCCTATCCTAAGTACTTCCTCTTCCTGACACTTCTGCCTCAGAAGATATATAGGACAGGCTCATGATTAGAGATTAGACTGTTAAACTGCATCCCCCCTCCTCAATAAAGATTGAACTGCATTCCCAGCTCAGCAGTGAGTCCCTGGTCATCTCTCTCCCACCCGCTAAGCCTGGCATCTGGCGCTGGAACCTGCACTTCACCACCTGTGAAGCGACTCCCCTGCAGGTCCTTGGAAGCTGGTCCTTGGCTTCCCATCACACACATGCACTTAACCTGCTGGCCACTACCTGGCTCCCAAAATCTTCTTCTTTTTTTATTTTAAGATTTTATTTACTTATGAGAAAGATAGGAGGAGAGAGAGAGAGAGAGAAAGAACCAGACATCATTCTGGTACATGTGCTGCTGCTGGGGATCGAACTCAGGACCTCATGCTTGAGAGTCCAGTACTTTATCCACTGCGCCACCTCCCAGATCACCCAAAATGTTCTTATATATACTCTTTAATTGACTTTCTGGAAGTTTGAAATGGGTTGGGGATTTTTTTCTCAGAGAAATAAGAGCTAGATTGAGACTGGCTCTTCTTTTACAGGTCGGGACAGTGACCAAGGTCTTCCTGTATTTGGTTCATCCTGAGGCAGAGACTCCTGGACAGGTCACCCCAGAGATGCCAAGCTATTCTTGCATTAATTCCTTATGGGCCAGGCATTCTCTATGCATTCCATAAGAATCATCTTCTTTAATGGTGGCCACAATCATTTTTTAAAAATTTTGTTTATAAAATAGAAATATTGACAGGATCATAGGATAAGAGGGGTACAATTCCACACAGTTCCCACCACCAGAACTCCATATCCAATCCCCTCCCTTGATAGCTTTTCCTGTTCTTTATCCCTCTGGGAGTATGGACCCAATGTCACTGTGGGATGCAGAAGGTGGAAGGTCTGGCTTCTGTAATTTCTTCCCCGCTGAACATGGGTGTTGACAGGTTGATCCATACTCCCAACCTGTCTCTCTCTCTTTCCCTAGTGGAGTAGAGATTTGGGGAGGTGGAGCTCCAAGACACATTGGTGGGGTTGTCTGCCAAGCAAATGCAGGTTGGCATCATGACAGCTGCTGGAACCTGGTGGCTGAAAAACAGTGAAGATATAAAACTAAAAAATTTGTTGACTAATCATGAACCTGAAGTCAAGAAAAAGCTAGTAGGCCTACTTTAGGTATATACCAAAGGGTCCGTGACCCTACTGGCTTTTGCCTGACCTTGATATCTAATGTGCAGATGATCTAAGTTGTTGTTTGGGGAGATGGTGTCATAGTTGGAAAAAGGACAAGAAAGCTGGACTAGGGAATAGAGTAGCTCCCAAATACGGGAAAAGTATGTAAATATTGTTAACTATAAACACCATTGATTTGATCTGGGGCCTACAGTCAGCACAGGAGCCTGTGTAAGCTCTGCATCCCTGTAGGTCTGAGCTCACAGTCTGTGGTCACAGCTAGGAACATTCCAGGCTGCACTCATTTCAGGACCCATCACCTTTGGGTGGTAGGTAGAGTATGTTATCCCACCTCCCTTTGGAGAATGGAACATTCCCTACCATTGTTCATCCACATTGAGGGCAAGGTCCTATAGGGGACCACAAAGGCAGACATTATGTTATTCCTGATGACCAGTGACCATGGCGAGAGGTATCCGCTAGAGGTCTAGGCCCACCATGCCTGTGTGGGAATGCCAGAATTCCCGGACCAGGGCCCCAGGTGATGGGGTGGATGGTCACAATCTTATACACATCTTTCCTGTCTTATTAGATAGGATATTGAATCTCAGTTAGGTCCAGTGACTTATTCAGAGCCTCATAGGGTGATTGGAACTGAGATGAACTAGAATCTCTAATATATGCTTGTAGTCAGTGTGCTGTCCCTATCTTTGCATGCTGCAAGTGACTGAAGCCTTTAGTGGCCTGGAACACTGTTTTTGCTTTTCTAAGAAATTTTGTTTCTGTGGCTGTGAGGTGATACTGTGCATAGTGCATTGCAGTTTTAAGCACGAGATAATTAGTTTTATTTCTGGCATTACAAGAGGAAAGCTCTTTCTTTCTTTCTTTCTTTCTTTCTTTCTTTCTTTCTTTCTTCTCTTTTATTAATTTTAAATAAATAAATTATTAAAAGTAAATTTCTATCTCTATTACCTTACCCAGCATCTTTTTGAAACCAATAAAATCAGAGGTTATGTTTTTATAAAATTTGAATCTTTATGTAATAGAAATTTACTTTGCCAACTACCTAGCAAGATAGGATTGATATGTATGTTACTTACTGTATTTTACACAACAAAAAAAATGCCTAGCTTGTATGATACACGTTGCTTGATATGGAACAGGAGAATGAAAATACTGCCAATCATATTGACACATTTTCTTATCATGGTTCACTTTTAGTTTTTGTGAAAACTTTCTGTTCAAAATATGTCAATTGTTTGATATGCCGTCAGCAGTAGCAGCATTATAATTATCATCATCATTACTATCACTGGGACTTCATTGTTTTGGGTTGACTTTTTATTGCCACAAGTGTTATCACTGGGCTCAGTATCTGCATGACTTCACTGCTCCCATAGCCATTTGCTTCCTCTTGACATAGAGTGAGAGGCAAAGAGAGATAGAGAAGGATATATATATATATATATATATATATATATATATATATATAGAGAGAGAGAGAGAGAGAGAGAGATGGTTAAACACTACAGTACTGCTCCACTGTCCATGAAGCTTTCTATCTGCAGGTGTCCCCACGTGGTGACCAGGGACTCAAACTTGGGTTCTGGAATGTAGTAATATGGGGATTCTATTGGGTGAGCCACCAGCTACCTCTCCCACTCCATCTTACAAATTTTATAATCACTAATAAGACAATGACTTGGAGAAGTCAAAAGATTGACATATAGCTTTGCATGCCCATGTTAAAAATGCAAATCTATGAGAAGAAATCAACTGGAATCTATCTCTTTTATTCTGCTCTAAGAAAAAGAAAAGATAACGAGGTCTAATTTTTCATTTCCTTATGAGGAAAGTTTATTTTGTATTTAAAAAGTGAAGTCTTTAATCTTGACAATAGAACAATACTAGCAATTGGTCAACACACTTGTTGTCACCCAAGAATGCAGCCAAAATAGAGTTCAAAATCAAGGATTAATGTCAATGTGTCCCTTTACCTGCGAGCCACTCAACTGATCTACTCCCTGAGGTATAGATGGAGCCGGGTGAGAGAACCTTCTGTACTTAGTTGAGGGAAAAAGAATAACCTATAGACTGTTCTAAGGCAGGTGACATTTGCCCTGTTCACTGGGGAATGGTTCTTTAAAGGGATTCAAGAAGCTGCATCCAACAACCTAGTTTACTGACAGTAGCTATATTTGAATCATCGGGGAGTATCCAGTCACATCTGCAGGAAATCAACTCGAGTCAAACAGAGAATAAGTGGTCACCCATTGGGCCCAGGATTCCTGGGCCTTAGAAAACTCAGGGTGACGATTCTGTCTTTGCTTAAGGATTTTCAGCCTAACTACTTCTATACAAGCCAGTGTATGCTGTCCCAGGTACTTATACCATATCAGCACCTTCATAATGTGGTCATTTATGACACGATAGATGCTAGTAAGGTATGGGGATGCTTTAGATGTAAATTCACAGATCCTCATGCAACATTAAATTCTAAAGATAAGAACTAATTTTTCATTCAGAACTGTCAAATTAGCTCACTTGGATAGGATAGCACTCCACTTTGCCATGTGTGTGATCCAGGTTCAGACTAGGAACTGCACAGTGAAGGGGTCTTAGATGTTCTCTCTCTCTCTCTCTCTCTTTCTCTCTCTCTCTCTCTCTCTCTCTCCCTCCCTCCCTCTCTCTCCCTTCTCTGTCTATACTTAACAATAAAAAAGTGGAAATAAATTTTCTCCCAATAATCATGATTCTCTTTTTTATTCATTCTCTCTCTTTTTTTTTCTATCACTTTCATTAACACTTCAGTCTCTGGATTCTAGTTATTCAGGCTAATAATATTTTGCA
This sequence comes from Erinaceus europaeus, assembly GCF_950295315.1. Classification (NCBI taxonomy): domain Eukaryota; kingdom Metazoa; phylum Chordata; class Mammalia; order Eulipotyphla; family Erinaceidae; genus Erinaceus; species Erinaceus europaeus. Next base: position 77,691,921 of record NC_080179.1, on the reverse strand, counting down.
GATTGATTAACAACCAATTAAATTTAAGGAGCAACCACATTCTTTTTTATTTTGCATTGATATATATATTTAATAATAATCAACAACTTTGTGAGAGAAGAGGGGTACAATTCCATACAACTCCTACCACCAGAGCTCCATTACCCTCCCCTCCACTGGAAGAGTCCCTAGTCTTTATCCCACTGGGAGTATGAACCAAATAACTTTATGGGGTACAGAAGGTGGAAGGTCTGGCTTCTATAATTGCTTCTCTGTTGGACATGGGCATTGACAGGTAGATCTATACTCCAAGCCTATTTCTACCTTTCCTTAGTGGAGCAGAACTCTGGGAAACTGGGGCTCCAGGACATATTGGTGAGGTCTTCTACCCAGGGAAGTCAAGTTGACATCATGGTAACATTTGCAATTTGGTGGCTGAAAAACGTTAAGAGATAAAACAGAACAAAATGCTTAATAATCAGGAACCTAAAAGTAAGAATATAACAGATGAAATTGGGGTCTTCATGTTGGAAGAATCTAGGAAGTCTATTTTAGGTATATTCCAAGAGGCCTGTGACTTTAGTAAATTTCGCCTGAGTCTGACAGCTAAAATGCAGGTAACTAAAACTATTGTCTGGGAAGATGGTATCAGAGTTGGGAATAGGATTAGAAACTTAGATCATGGCAGAGAATAGCTCTTGAATATGGGAGAAGTCTATAAATACTGTTAACTGTAAACCCCACTGATCTAATCGAGGGTCTAGGTATATTCATATTTAGCACAGTAACATTCTAGGCTGTCTCATTTCAGGACCAGTTTCCCTCGAGTGGCAGAGTGTGTTGTCCCAGTTTCCCTTCGGAGAGTGGGGCAGTTTCTATCATTGTTGCTCTACAGTGAGGGCGAGGTCCTGTAGAGGCCTACAGGAGGTAACCCCATTCTCTAAGCCAGGTGGTCTGCCTCTGAATTCGCTTCAACACTAAGTCTAGTAAATGAAGATAAAACAAAAGATGGTGGAAAGTAACTTCATATACTAGTATGGTGGAAAGATGGTGGGAAGTAACTTCATATACTAGTATGCTGATTTTAAATAATTATTCAAAGAAAGTTAACTTCCTCAACCCTCTAAATTTGAAGAGAAAGCATTTATTTCTTTACATCTTCAGAATTGCAGATTATATTAATTGTGCAAATTCATAATTCAAAGATACATTGTTCTGCCTAGAAATTTGAGGCAAAGAAAGAACTTAACAAAATATGCGTTGAAGGGAGCCAGGCAGTAGTGCAGCGGGTTAAGCGCACGTGGCGCAAAGACCAAAGACAGACCTAAGGATCCCGGTTGGAGCCCCCGGCTCCCCACCTGCAGGGGAATCACTTCACAGGCGGTGAAGCAGGCCTGCAGGTGTCTGTCTCTCTCTCCCCCTCTGTCTTCCCCTCCTCTCTCCATTTCTCTCTGAACTATCCAACAATGATGACATCCGTAACAACAACAATAATAACTACAACAATAAAACAACAAAGGAAACAAAAGGAAATAAAAAATATGCATTGCATTCTGCGCATAATTCATGAATATATTGAAACATATTTTTGCAGCTATGCAGAGGTAGCAAAACTCTCACCCCAGATAGGAAGCAAATTTTCAGATACTTCCTGATATGCTGACTTGGGCTAAATATACACATAATTTCCTGACAGCTCCTATACCATAAAATGACTATTCCAAATCCATATTATTTTCCCCAAAGTTGTCAGAACAAGCCATAGAAATAATAGGGGGTATTTAAGATAAAGATAAGTAACCATAAAATGAGAGACAACGGCTGACAAGTTTCCTTCCTCAAATTGCCTGGGACAAGGATAGCTGACAGGTGGTGGACAGGGAAATCTCCATGTGGTGACAGGCTGTTCACCTTAGGTAAGTGCTCACACGTTACCATGAGCAAGGGCCCAGATTCAAGTCTCAGGTGCCCTACCTGCAGGAGCAGTGAAACAGAACTGTAGGGTCTCTCCTCTCCCTCTTCCTCTCCCTAGTTCTCCACCTCTCTGCTTCTTCCTGGTAGGTGAGGAGGGTATCTAGGTCTAAGTAGAGACTATTTCATTAGGTTCTTTAAGTTGTGTGTGTGTTTTAGGTCTTTCTGCTTGCTTGCTACATTTATTGACTCACTGAAAACTATTTCTTTAACATATATGTTTATCCCTAACTTCTGGATGTACGTACTTCTGTCCCATCTCATGGATCCTGGTCTGTATCTAGGTTTTGAGGTTTGTTAAGAAGTGTACCACCCGAAGTTAATTTAAGGAGTCCTATGAGCTAGGAAAGGTCTCACCAGAGTGATGAAGCTGGTGGGTTCACATTCCACGCCTGACATCTCTGGACACAGTCTGAAGGGAAGCATGCCGAGGTGGTGCTGGTTGCAGTGATTAGGTTGGGGTCAGCAGATGCAGTGTCAGCTGATATGAATGGGGAGAAGCATGTGAGAAAGTGAACCTTACCCTAGAGGTTTCAGGACTGGGAGAAATATGGGCTTTATAGAGAAAGGGGAAGGTTCCTGCTGTCTTAGGGTTTTAGAAGGCAGTAGACAGTTACAACTATAACCAAATCAATCTTTGAAAATCCCATTGTTAGGATTTGATGCACCATAATTTATGTCCTTTTATGCTATTTTCTTGTAGCTCTATCATATAAAGGCACACCACCAGTTGCTCTCCCTGGTCTAAGCTTTTAGGAGATTTCAAAGAACAAGTCATTAGAAATGTGTTAACATTTTGAGCCCACTGTTAGAATTCAGTCCAGTTACTAATTTACAGTCTTAAGTGCTCAGATTGAAGGATCATATACTCAGAACTATGGCCTATGCAACAAAAAGTTTGAGTCATTCTCAAAATCCATTTTCCCCTCTTATTAATTGAATAGTAATTTGTGAAACTGTAAGTTAATATGCATGTATAGTAACATTATCCCCACCACCAAAGGTCTGTGCCCCACCCCCCCACCCCCTCCCCCCAGTGAAGTCGAGCATCCCCCCTCACCCTCCACCCAGAGATTCTTACTTTGGTGCCCTATTCCAAATTCAGTCAGATCCTGCTTTGAGTTTCCATTTCTGTTCTTCTTTTTCAACTTCTGTTTATGAGTGGGCTCATCCCATACTCGTCATTGTCTTTCTGACTTAGCTCACTTAACATAATTCCTTCTAGCTCCATCCAGGATGGGTCAGAGAAGGTGGGTTCCTTGTTCTTAATAGCTGAGCTCTCCAGATTCAAAGGAGGTCTCGAAACTTTACATCAGGCTCAACCTGACGCTGTTGACTGGCTACGGAAGAAGGGCAAATGCTAGGAGAAGAAGAATAGCTGAGTAGTATTCCACTGTGTATATAGACCACAGCTTTCTCAGCCACTCATCTGTTGTTGGGCACCTGGGTTGCTTCCAGATTTTAGCTATTACGAATTATGCTGCTATGAAAAATTGCTCCAGTTCACTTATTAAGAAATGAAAATAAAGACAGCATTGAGATATCACCTCACCCATGTGAGAATGTCACACATCAATAATGACAGCAGCAACAAATTCTGTAGGGGTTGTGGGGACAAAGGAACCCTCCGACACTGTTGGTGGGAATATAAACTGGTCCACCTGCTGTGGAGAGCAGTCTGGAGAACTCTCATCAATGATTTTATCATTGAGAGCTTCCACCTCCAGTCTGAAATGACTGCATGGCAGTTGTGAGTGGCTAGGAATCATACCCAGTGATTACTAGAATAGTGAAGAAAAGATCAGGTAAAAAGTTGTTCTTTCAAAGACACGTCCACTTCCATACATGCACTTCGGTGTGATGATTCAGTGGAGAATCATTCTCTCTAGCCCCCATCAAGCTCTCATGGACAACATTGATCCAAAATTAACTTCCTTTAAAAAAATACTCACAATACTTACTTTAAAAAAATACAATATTTTTCTTGATGAGTTTTTCTCCTTTATCCAATGGGCAGATAAAAAAAAATCCTTATTTTCTTTTTAAAGCAGAACCATATCCTGGGGGTATGGTTACATGGTCTTGGGAAAATTAAGTAAAGTTAAAAATTAGAGATATGAGAGTCACGGTGTAGTGCAGCGGGTTAAGCGCACGAGGCGCAGCATAAGGATCCCGGTTAGAGCCCCCGGATCCCCACCTGCAGGGGAGTCACTTCACAGGCGGTGAAGCAGGTCTGCAGGTGTCTGTCTTTCTGTCCCCCTCTCTGTCTTCCCACTCCTCTCTCCATTTCTCTCTGTGCTATCCAATAACAGTGACATCAATAACAACAACAATAACTACAGCAATAAAACAGCAAGGGCAACAAAAGGGAATAAATAAATAAAATAAATGATTTTAAAAAATTAGAGATATATCCTAAGGAACCAAACATACCCACCCAGAAAGATGTGTGTATACCTCCCTGGTGGCCATTTTTATCCTCCATCTTCTCCTACTCCTCCTCATTCTTCTTTTTAATATTATTCTTATTTACTATTTTATTTGATAGGACAAAGAGAAATTAAGAGGGCGGAATAGAGGTGGAGAGAGAGACACCTGCTGACCTACTTTACTGCTCATAAACCTGCAGGTTAGAAGCAGAGACTTGAATGCAGATCCTTGTACACGCGTGCTTAACTGGCTGTGCCACTGCCCAGTCCTGAATAAATCACTTTACTATCTTGTCTTATTTAACTGAAAATAGAAAGAATGAATGAAAGGAAACAAAAGCACTTCAGATTGTGAAGATCGGTAAATCAAGTCAAGTATTTACTAACAGAGCAGACAGTGTCACAGTAATTATTGAAAGCTCCTTAGCACCTAACAGCAGGTGTGTGTGTGGATGAAAGCCACCATTCAGACTCTCCAATTTTGAAGGCTCCATTTCTCTTGAAATGCCGTAAGACCTCTGTGTTGATAAGTGTTCTCCACATAGCACCTAGTGGTGGCTTCCCACAAGGAGTATCTGAGCTCACTGCCTGGTCTCTGGCTAGTGATATATTAGATTCTATGACATGGACCTTGGTGGGTGTTGTGTGGTGTCATTTCAAGACTTACGGTGGATCAAGGAAGGGGAGGCCTTTGCACATGGACTCTGACACCTTGACAGCACTTAAGAGCCCTCAGTTTTCTGACTGAGAGATATCTTACCAAAAGGTCAACTAAGTGTGGGATTAATTTACTGCCAAATTGGTTTACAACAGAGAGAAAAATGGACCTTAACATTTGCTTTTCTTCCTAATGTGTCATGAAGTTGAAGTCCAACTCTTAGCACTAAGAAATCACTCTTATAGACAACTCAGGTAGGAGAATATCATCCTATAGCACATTTTGTAAATTTAAACTGTGAAGATACGAATTAGTCTTTCAGTGTTAAGTACTGGTTCAGGCAGTAGTGCACACATTACCATACCCAGGTACAGTGACCGAGGTTCAAGACCCTAAAACACACCTTTGGGGGGGAGTAGAAGAGATTTACAAAAAGTACAGCAGTTCAGCAAGTGTTTCCCATTGCTATCTATCTATCTATCTATCTATCTATCTATCTATCTATCTATCTATCATCTATCTATCTATAATCTATCATCTATCCTTGTTTATCTCTCACTCTCTATCAGAAAAAAGTGGCCTTCAAAAATTATGGAATTGTACAGATTCTGATCCTGAGTGATAATGGTGGTAACTAAAAAGAATAAGAATGAGGAGATGGTGATGTTGATGAAGAAGGAGGAGGAGGAGATGGTGAAGAAGAATAAGAATAAGAATAAGAAGAAGAAGAAGAAGAAGAAGAAGGAGAAGAGGAAGATGATGATGGAGAAGGAGGAAAGAAAAACAATATTTTCCACCTTGCTTTGTTTGACTAAAAGGATCCTTAGTCTTTTATTGGCCACATAGAAGTTTTCACAAATTTCTGTTTTTCTCTTTTGTTTTCACAAGATTTTAAACATATGGAGAAAGACTCCTTCAATGTATGTAAATGGTTATCTCTAACCAGTGATACTATAGTTTTTGTTTTTGCCACCAGGATTACTGCTGTGGCCTAGTGCCTGCACATCTCTACCACTGCTGGTGAGATTTTGTTTTCTTTCTTTTTTTTTTTTTTTTTGAGAGGAGACAGAGGGAGGGAGAGAGAGAGAGAGAGAGAGAGAGGGAGAAATTTCTGTAGGACTGCTCTACCACTCCTGAAGCTTCTTCCCTGCAAGTGAGAGTGGAGACTTGCACCCTGGTTCTCGCATTTGGCAGTGTCTGTACTCTACCAGGTGAACCAGCATTCTAAAATAGAATCCCACTTGGTCGTGATGAAGAATATTTTTGATCTACTGCTGTATCTGGTGGCCAGGATCTTATTTAATATTTTGGTATCTATGTTCATCAGAGATATTGGTCTGTAGTTATCCTTTTTTGTTGTGTCCGTATCTGCTTTTGGTATCAGGGTGATGTTGGCTTCATAGAAGGTGGAAGGGAGTGTTCCTGTTTCATAATGCCAACCAGACTTCCCTGGACAGACAACCCCACCAATGTGTCCTGGAGCTCTGCTTCCGCAGAGCCCTTCCCCAGTAGGGAAAGAGAGAGCCAGGCTGGGAGTATGGATCCACCTGTCAACACCCATGTTCAGTGGAAAGCAAGTACAGAAGCCAGACCTCCTACCTTCTGCATCCCGCAGTGACCTTGGGTCCATACTCCCAGAGGGATAAAGAATAGGAAAGCTATCAGGGGAGGGGATGGGATACGGAGCTCTGGTGGTGGGAATTGTGTAGAGTTGTACCCCTTTTATCCTATGGTTTTGTCAGTGTTTCCTTTTTATAAATAAAGAGAGAGAGAGACAGAGAGAGAGAGAGAGAGAGAGAGAGAGAAAGTTCCACTTCTCAAATTAAACTTCATAGAAGAGTTAGAATCTCATTTCTTACCCTTCGCATATTTTAGTAGTCTTGTGAATTGTGGGAGAAGTTCTAAAGTTTACTCTTATTTTAAATATAATATATACAAACATATTATACACACACACACACACACAAATACACATATAATGTATGTCACAATCATTTGCTGACTAATTTAACACAAGATTGTGGGAAGTAGATGGATTACTGTGGATCACTTTTACATTTTATATATAATTAGTGATCAATCAGATTAAAAGACAACAGTTGTGTAGCTCCATACCACATCCACCAGCAAAGTTGTGTGCCCACCCCCACCCCTCCAGTGATAAGCACTATGGTTCCAACAAGGTCTCAGAGACAGCTGGCTACTTTATTTTCCTTTTCAAGTGTAAGTGTTTCAATTCCTATGGTCACATATGAGTGAAATCATGTAGTAATTGCCTTTCATCTCCTTATTTACTCCACTAAGCATAATCATTTCTAATTTCATCCACTGTGTACTGAAGGGCATGGTATCAACTTTTCTTGATTACAGAGTAGTATTCTATGGAGTATACATCCCATAACTTCCTTATCCAGTCAGCTGTTGATGGGCATTTAGGTTGCTTCCTCTCCTTGGCCATTGTGAATAATGCAGCCATGGATATAGGAGTACATATGTCCTTTCAAATGAATGTTTTCATGTTCTTTGGATAAATGCCAGAATGGTATTGCTGGGTCATGAGGTAATTGCATCTTCATTTATTTAAGCATCCTCCACGCTGTTTTCAACAGGGACTGCACCAGCTTTCTCCTGGCGTGGATCACTTCAGACTACTGTGGGCACAATGATGTGATTTAAGGCCAAACCCCACTCGCTATCTGACCACCATGACCACCACAAGTGTCCCGCAAAGTGCTCTTAGTGTCGACGCAGAGCCTTTGTCCAGTAATCCTCTTCCTCAATGCATGGCCAGTCTGTGGCATGGTCACGACTCCTTTGGAGAAAACTGCACAAGAAGATAGAAGTGACTGGTGGTGTAGTAGGGGTTGTCTTCAATGAAAGTCACCGTCCATTTCATTCAAGGAGTTTTGGGTCTGTGAATCACCCTGATACTGAGAAATTGTAAGTCTCTCCTATGATAATTCTGTTGAGATTTACTGTCTGTCAGATTTAGAGCTTTTCCGTTGACACAATTAAAGTAAAGCTTTAGTTGTCAACCTGTTGAATTCCACTCTGGGGATACCAGGATCATTTAGCCAATGTTGATCTCTGTGACTCATACAATTTTGTTGATGACTTTGATACTCTTGCCCTTTACAGTGATTATTCTCACATAGTCTTAGGTGATTAAAGACTAACTCTGGCCCGTCACCCAGAGACTGATTCTCCTTGTTGAATTCAGGGGTCCAGTTTGATGGTGGCATTTCCTATTATTATTCCTGATCTGTAGAGACAAGCCTCTCAGAATTCTTCAAAGATGTTGGCTAGACTTTCACAAATGTGTTTTTCTCAAAAATAAGTAATGGACAGAATGAGATGAAACATACAAGAACAGAATTCAGACATGTAGACTTGCCCTTGCTTTAGATATCTGGTAAATAGTTTACATAATTATTAAAGTAAATTAAAATAAATATAAAACTACTTTTGTAAGCATATATTTATTGATATAGCTTTTATTATCCAACTGTTATAGGTGGTTTATGGTTTTCCCAGTAATTCATCTCCTGGGGATATACCCCAAGGACTTCATAACACCCAACCAAAAAGATGTGTGTACACCTATGTTCATAGCAGCACAATTAATAATAGCTAAAACCTGTAAGCAACCCAGGTGTCCAACAACAGATGAATGGCTGAGAAAGCCGTGGTGTCTATATACACAATGGAATACTACACAGCTATTAAGAACAATGAATCCATCTTCTCTGGATGGAGATAGAAGGAATTATGTTAAGTGAGCTAACTCAGAAAGACAAAGATGAGTATGTGATGACCCCACTCATAAACAGAAGTTGAGGAAGAAGAACAGAATAGTTTGGAGTAGGGCACCAAAGTAAAAATCTCTGGGTGGGGGGTGAGAGTAGATGTTCAGTTTCACTGAGCGGGGGAGGGAGATCAGGACACAGTCCTTTGGTGGTGGGAATGGTGTTGATGTATGCTTCTATTAACTTGTAGTCTCTTTCTTGCTCCCTCTCCCATCAATGTTTTTCTCTGTAATATCAAATAAAAGAAAGGCATGGGGGTGGCTACTGGGTGCTGTGGATTTGGTGCATAGGCACCAAAACTAAGTGATAATCCTGGTACAAAAACCAAAACTCCAGTCTCCAATTAGTTCAATTGGAGAAAAGCAAGATGTGAAAAGATCAAATATATCTCTCTCTCTCTCTCTCTCACACACACACACACACACACACACACACAGACAACATTCCCCAAACTGTGTTAGAAGCAGCACAAGATAGGAACATCATGTATCTCTGTCCAGAAATTGTGATAATGATTAAATGAATGAACATTTAAAAAAATTCTAGGAGGGTGCTGTTCCTGTAACTGTCCCCTAGTGATTAACTGGTTTCATTGTGATCTAGCCTTGTGATTCCCTATCTCTACAGAACTGAACAGTGTTCAACTCAATGTGCCAATGTAGAAGAAAAAGAAGAGAATTAGAAACGCACAACTTCAGGGCTGGGAGATAATGTGCTGTTTTGCCATGTGCATAACTCAGATTTGCAACTTGCCCCCATCTCATTAGGGAAAGTTTTGGTGCAGTGGCCTCTCTCTCTCCCCTCCTCACTTTCACTTTCACTCTCTTGCTCTCTCTGTCTATAAACTGAAATAAATACCCAACTAGATTTTTAATGCCTTCACTCCCTTGTCTTATAACCCCCACATCTCTCTAGAGGGAAGTCACTCAGCTTCCCCTATGAGGAAGCAAGCAGCTTTCCTCTCAGTTACCCAGCCCACTTAGGAGCTGATGGATGCGAAGTAACCATGAGACAAGCAGTCAGAGTATGACCCTGCTCAAGAGCATCTCCCTTGCATTCAACTTGCTTGGTCCTGGCCCTTGGTCTGTTAGTGGAGGCACTAGGCCTGACTGGCCTTTGACTAAGAAGCTAATCTCCCACACACTGAGCTCCACTGAGTCTCCCAAAGAAATTCTGTCTTTAAAAGGGCTCTGGTGGGTCTGGGACTTGAGGTGTTGTCAGGATTTAGCTCATTATTAGAACAGCAGGGACCTACCTACAGGGGACCCAGATTAAGATTCAGGGGGCCTCTCTGTGCCCCGCAGGCACCTGCTGCAGGGCTACCTGCTAAAAAGGCATTTATTTCCCAGCTTGTGACCACACAATTCACAGGCTGGAGGCCAAGAATTAAGTGCTGGCATTTGTTGTGACCAAGGAGGCCTGGAGACAATGAGTGTCCTGTGACTGACCTCTGAGAGGTGAACTGAGTGAATAAAAGTCACTGTGACTCTGTGCTCACTCTCTGACATGTATCAGGCTAAGCAGGTAACCATGAAGGTTCTGGGGCTAAGCATGTGGTGGTGAAGGACCAGCAGTCCTCAGAGCTGAGAGTAGGGCTGGAGAAACAGCTCACCCGGATAAATGCGATTCTTTGCTCTGTGTGTAACCTAGGTTCAATCCTGGCCACTACCACCTGGTCCCTAGCTCCTTTTTATAGAAGCTCATCTCGTGCATGGATGTATTTAGCTTCGGGGAAACTTGGCAAAGACTCTGAAGAACTCACAAATGCTGAACCTCACAGACATTCTGCCATTGGATAGGATCATCCTTACTGACCCACCACCCAAATGGAAACAGATCCCATTCGTGTGCAAAAGAAGAGCTTAAGGACTTACCCATCATCCTTGCGTGTGCAACATCTGGAACTAAGACTCGGCAAGTCAGACTGAATGCAGAGCCTGAGTAATGTCTTCCTGTGATCCCCAACCTCCTAGATCACTCATTAGTGTGTATCTGTACCTAGGGATACAGAAGAGAGCTGTGCCTATTTGCTAACTATGGTGACTCCAGTGACTAAACCTTTATGAAATTTTAAGTAGAAACCAGTACTGATCAGCCAATCATTCAGCAGCTCTTCATTGAATTTGTCCTGTGTTCCAGACACAAGGTGGACTTGGCACAAGTAGAGTTTTAGTCTAGTCCTTGATTATTTTAACAAAGTCCACAGAGGAGCTGGGTGGTGTCTCACCTAGTAGAGTGCACACATTGCCAATTTCTAAGACATCGATTCAAGTCCCCTAACCCCACCACAAGTCACGGTGCAGTACTGCACATGTCTCCCCTTCTCTTTCAGCTTCTATCCAAATGGTAAAAATAAATACGGCATCTGGGAACAGTGAAATGATGCAAGCTTTTTTGTTGCTAACTTGCTGAGCTTTTTATATATTTTTGGTTATTAGACTCTTGTCTGATGTGAAGATCTTCTCCCATTCTGTGAGGGGTCTTTTTGTATGGATGATGGTTTCTTTTGCTATGCAGAAGCTTTTCAATTTGATGTAGTACCACTGATTTATTTTTGTTTTAGTCTTCCTTGCAATCAGGTTTGCATTATCAAAGATTTTCTTGAGGTTTAGGTGTAAAAGTGTTCCATCAGCATTTTCCTGAAAGTATTTGATAGTTTCTGGTCTAACATCCAGGTCTTTGATCCATCTGTAGTTGACTTTTGTTTCTGGTGAGATAAAATGGTTCAGTTTCATTCTTGTACATGTTTCAACCCAGTTTTCCCAGCACCATTTATGGAAGAGAGACTCCTACATCCATTAAATAATTTGGTCCCCTTTATCAAAAATTAGATGTCCATAGGTGTGGGGGTTTAGCTCTGGCTTTCAATTCTGTTCCACTGTTCTGTGCACCTATTTTAGTTTCAGCAAATGCTGGAGAGGTTGTGGGGACAAAGGAAGCCTCCTGTGCTGCTGGTGGGACTATAAGTTGGTCCAACCTCTGGAGAGCAGTCTGGAGAACCTTCACAAGGCTAGAAATAGACCTTCTTCATGACCCAGTAATTCCTCTCCTAGGGATATATCCTAAGGACTCAATAGCACCCAACCATATATATATGTGTACGCCTATATTTATAGCAGCATAATTCATAATAGCTAAAACCTGTAAGCGACCCAGGTGCCTAACAAGAGATGAATGGATGAGAAAGCTGTGGTATATATACACAGTGGAATACTACGCACCTATTAAGAACAATGAATCCACCTTCTCTGACCCATCTTGGATGGAGCTAGAAGGAATTATGTTAAGTGAGCTAAGTCAGAAAGACAAAGACGAGTATGGGATGATCCCACTCATAAACAGAAGTTGAGTAAGAAGAGCAGAAATGGAAACTCAAAGCAGGATCTGACTGAGTTTGGAGTAGGGCACCAAAGTAAAAATCTCTGGGTGGAGGGTGAGAGTAGATGTTCAAGTTCACTCTAGACAGGGGGACATGGACCTTTGGTGGTAGGAATGGTATGAATATACACTCCTAGTGTACATTCACTCATAGTCTCACAAATCACTGTTTCACTTCCCTCAATCACTTCAAAGATAACCTTGTCAGACATAGTAAGGATTACAAAATCTGGATAAGGGCAAGAACCTGGCATACTTTAATGATGACTCTTTTGGTCACTATCAGGCCAACTCATCACTTGAGGCCCTAGTCAATTAGTCCTGGGATTCCCACACAGACATGATAGGCCTAGACCTCTAACAGATCTCTGTCTCCACTGCCACTGGTCATCTCCCTCAGGAATAACATAATGATCCACTTTGTGGGCCCCAACAGGACCTTACCCTCAATGTGGATCAACATTGGTAGAGCCTGTTCCATTCTCCAAAGGGAGGTTGGCAGCACACTCTACCACTTAAGGAAGATGGGTCCTGAAATTGGTGTAGCCTTGAATGTTCCTAGCCATGTCCAACTATGACAACATCTGCCCAAATAATAACCTAGGTCCACCTGCATATTAGGTGTCAGGCTCAGGCAAAAACTAGTAAAAGTCATGGGTCCCTTAGAATACATCTAAAATAGACCTATAAGCTTTTTCCAAAGTGGGGACACTCAACTCTTCATCTGCTATATTCATGCCTTTAGGTTCATGATTAGTCAACAATTTGCTATGCTTTTTATCTTAACTCTTTTTCAGCCACCAGATTCCAGATACTACCATGATGCCAAACTGGATTCCCTAGGCAAATGACCATAACAATGTGACCTGGAACCCCAACTTCCCAGATCCCTACTTCACAAGGGAAAGAGAGAGACAGGCTGGGAGTATGGACTGACCTTTCAACATCCAAGTTCAGCAGGGAACCAATTAGAGAAGCCAGACCTTCCACTTTCTACACCCCTTAATGACCCTGGGTCCATACTCCCAGAGGGATAAAGAATAGGAAAGACTTCAAGGGAGGGGATTAGATATGGAGTTCTGGTTGTGGGAATTGTGTGGAATTGTACCCCTCTTATCCTATGGTCTTGTCAGCATCTCCATTTTATTAATAAAAAGATTTTAAAAAATGATTATTCATCACTACCCAGTGGGCTTTATGTCAGGAATGTAAGATGGTTCAATATTGTAAATCAATTAATGTGATTCACCACATCAATAAGAACAAAACCAAAAACCACATGATTATCTCAATAGATTCAGAGAAATCCTTTGACAAAATTCAATATCCCTTCATGATTAAAACACTATGAAAAATGGGAATAGATGGAAAATTCCTAAAGATAATGGAGTCCATATATAGCAAACCTACAGCCAACATCATACTCCATGGGCAGAACTGAAAGCCGTCCCCTTCAGATCGGGGATTGGACAGGGCTGCCCACTATGACCACTGCTATTCAGCATAGGACTGGACAGGACTGCCCACTATGACCACTGCTATTCAGCATAGGACTGGACAGGGCTGTCCCCTATGACCACTGCTATTCAACATAGGACTAGACAGGGCTGTCCCCTATGACCACTGCTATTCAGCATAGGACTGGACAGGGCTGCCCACTACGACCACTGCTATTCAGCATAGGACTGGACAGGGCTGTCCACTACGACCACTGCTATTCAGCATAGGACTGGACAGGGCTGCCCACTACGACCACTGCTATTCAGCATAGGACTGGAACTTCACCCCATAGCAATCAGGCAAGAGAAGAGAATTAAAGGAGTACAGATTGGAAGGGAAGAAGTCAAACTCTCATTCTTGGCAGATGATATCATAGTACACATAGAAAAACCTAAAGAATCCAGCAAAGGAGAAGTGGAATCAGAAGTGAGATAAGCCATTTTTAATTTAGGAACTTATTCAAATTGAAGTGAATACTGTCAGAATATTCTGGAAGACTGATCCCATTTGAAGCATGTTGCATATAGGCTTGGTGTTCCACTTGCAAGTAATTTTTAAAGCCAGAGTCAGTCTTGACTATGAAACATTGTATCACTGTGATTGGAATCAATAGTTCTTGCACTGTCATTTGTCACATATTTACAAGCCTGAAAAATAGTTCATTCGGTCCTCATCCCATAACTCAAAAGATTGAACCAGAACCCCGGAGGGCTCTGCCAACAGGACACATTCATTACTGATCCTCAGTCTTGCTGCAGCTGTAATCACACCCACACCAAAAATAGAATATAAATAAAAATTAAAGCCCAACTCATTTAGCACTCTCTTAACCATTTTCAGCTTCAAATATCTGAAAGTCCACTGGGAGACTTTAATCACACTGACAATCAGCCTTAGTGAGTACAAAAAGAAAATGAGTTGAGACTTATTTTTTCATCAAGCTTTCAAAAACATTCAAAGGTACTTTTTTTTGAATGAAGAAAAAAATGCCAAATCTACTGTTAATGGTCTAAAAACTTCATATCAAGTATATTTCCTCCAGTCACCTCTCAGTTCATAAATGACCTCCTACCCACTACACCCCCAGTCCCCTAAGATTTGTAGAATATGTTTAAAAAGAATGCTTTCAAATTAAATAGTGAAGAGTTATGGATGGCGGGACTTGTGTCTGTGAACTCACAAAGCCTGCCTTTCTAATATCTATCTATCTATTTACCTATCTATCTATCATCTGTCTATATATCATCTATCTATCTATACTCAATTATTAAATATTTTAAAAGTTTATTTATTTATTTATTTGTAACTGATTGAAAGATGCAGAGCACAGTTCTGCCACATGAGATGCCAAGGATTGAACCCAAGACTTCTTAGTAGTAAATCCAAAGCTGTCACCTCTTTCTTTTTAATTGATTTAATAATGACTGACAAGATTGTAGAATAAGAAAGGTACAATTTCATACAGTTCCCACCACCAGAGTTCCATACTCAATCCCTTATATTGGAAGCTTTCCTATTCTTTATCCTTCTGGGAGTATGGACCCAGGATCATTATAGGGTTCAGAAAGTTCTTTAATTGCTTCTCTGCTGGACATGGGCCTTGGCAGGTTGATCCAGACCCCCAGCCTGTTTTTTATATTTCCCTAGTGGGGAGGTGTCTGAGGAAGAGGGGTTACAGGACACACTGGTGAGGTTGTCTGCACAGAGAATTCACACTTGCATCATGGTACCACCTACAACTTGGTAGCTGAAAACATTAAGATATAAAGCAGAAAAATGTGTTTAATAATGTTTAGTAAACATGAAACTAAAGGTAAAAAAAAAAGATTAGATGAGATTTGGGGTCTCCTTTTTGGAAAAACCTAGGAAGTCTATTTTTGGTATATTCCAAGGGTCTCATGCATGACTACTATTGTTTGCTTGAGCCCAACAGCCTTCATACAGGTGGGCTAAAGGCATTGTCTGTGGAGATGATGTCAGACTAGAAAGGTGGATCAGGACAGAAAGTAGCTCTCAAATATGGGGGGTGGTATTTAAATACGATTAATGGTAAACCCTGTTGATCCATGTAGGGGCCTGTGCCTATTCATATTCAGCACAGGAGCCTATGGAACCTCTCTACCCCTATCAGTCTGAGCTCACATTCCCTGGTCTTAGCTAGGAACATTCTAGGCTGTACTCATTTCAAGACCCATATTCCTCAAGTGGCAGAGTCTGTTGACAAGCCTCTCTTTGGAGAGTGGGAAAGTTTCTACCATCGGTTGTTCTAGATTGAGGGCAAGGTCCTGTAGAGGCCCACAAGAGGGTCTATGCTGGAATAAAGCTAGAAAGTCCATTTTAGTCATATTTCCAGGGGCCCACAACTATGGTAGTTTTTGCTTGAGTTTGGTAGCTAACATGAAGTTGGATAAAACTATTGTCTGAGAACATAGTGTTAGAGTGGAGAAATGGGCTAGAAAGTTGGATTAGGGCAGAGAGTAGCTCCCATTCTTGAAAAAACATTATAGATAAAATTAATTGTTCACCTCATCCACCAGATGCAGGGCCCGCATATATTTATCTTTAACACCAGATTCTATGTAACCTCTGAGTCCCTATTGTTCTGAACTCTCAGCTCCTGGTCATAGCTGGGAACACTGAAAGCTCCATTTAGTTGTAGGACCAGTCTTCCAGTGGCAGAGCAGGGTACCCTAACCTCCCTTTGAAGATTGGGGCAGCCCCTACCATTGCTACTTTATGGTGAGGGCAAGGTTTTGGGGAGGCCCACAAAAGGTATTATGATGACATTCCTTATGGAAGTGACTAGAGGTAGTGGAGAAAGAGACATCTGTGGTCTAGGCCCATCATATTTATGTGGAAATTCAAGGATTTCTGAACTATGGCCCCAGATGCTGAGGTGATGAGTTATTGACCAGAAGGGCCATTGTTAAGTGAGCCAGTCTCCTGCCTTTATCCAGCTTCTGTAGACCTTTCTTTATCCGATGACCTTAGACTTTCTCCCAGTTGTTTAAGTACTGAGTGTCATTTGTTGAACCAAACAAGAATTAGGTTTTTGGGATCTGTCTTCTTTGGGCCTTTCTGTTAGGTTGCAAAACTAATTTGGTCTGAGACGAGTGAATTTATGGTGCCTTCTTTAGGCATGTCAACTAGGATTCCAGGTTTATTAGGTCTAAGGTAATTGGACACATTCATTTTGAGTTATATAATTGTCCCTTGCCTATGAATGCATGTGCCGTATCCTAAACACTAGCCTATATCTAGTATCTTCAACTTTGTTATATGATGGTTGCTATCCAATCTAATTGGATGTATGTAGTCTCATGTGTTAGGAAAAGTCTCACCAGGTTTGAGAAGCTGTGAGGTTGACATCTCAGGTTTGATATCTCTGGTTACAGTCCACAGTAAGGATTCAGTAGCAAGATAAAGTAGAATGGCAGCACTGGAAGCAATTTGATTGAGGTCAACAGAGTGGTGTGGTGACAAGGAATCAGAGAATAATATCAAGAAATATGAGCACAGTGCTAGAGGTTCCAGGACCAGGAGAAATGAGAATCTTAAAGAGAATGAAAGGGATTTCTGGTAGTCTTAGAAAGAATGTAAAATAACAATAATTAATTATTATTATGACCAGGTTAGCTGGGGGCTTGTTTTCTATAATACCCCAATGTTTAGTATCTATAGTAATATACTTGACCTGACTGTGCTTTGTGCACTTTAGTGATATCTGAAAATCTTCATATTTTAGATATTGACAGGGCCACATGGTTTTACTTTGTCTGGCCTAAAGTTGTAGTTAACGTAGATGTTTAAAAAGCTATATATGCAGATAGGTTTTTAGAGCTCATAAGGAAAAGTTTGTATTTCAACATTATCAGGATTTGCTTTTTTATACATTTCTATGAAGATTAGATATCACTGTATATAAATGTTATGCATAATTATTTGTCTCTCTGTGAGTATTTATTGTTTGTGTTTCTTATTTACTATAGTAGAACAATACTTTTATGTTTATGTTTGTTTTGCTGTTGTCTGAAGGGCTTCACTACTCTAGAGAAATTCATTAAGATACAGAGACAGAGGGAAAGAGGAAAAAATACCACAGCACCAAAGCTTCTTCCAAAAGCCTCACGCCAGACTCAAACCTGCGTCACTCACTTAGCAAAGCACAAGTGAGCCATCTTACTGGTTTAGATAAATATTTTTAAATGTTTGTTTTCAGGGACTAGAGTTTTATGCACCCGTGAGTGTACAGCTTACCATGCACAAGGACTTGGGTTTAAGCCCCTGGTTCCTACCTGCAGGAGGGAAGATTCACAAGTAGTGGAGCAGGGCTACAGATATTTCTTTCTCTACCTCCTTTTCCCCTCTAAGTTTCTCTCTGTCGCTATCCAATAAGTAATAAATAAAATAACATATTAAAAAGAGAGAGATTAAATTCATATAAATGAGGAGCACTTGAGACCCCATGTTTTCCTTTTAAAATAAATATCATTTTAATATTTTATTTATTTTAATGAGAGAAATACAAAGAGAATAATGTGGAGAGAGAAGAACCAGAGCACTTCTCAGTTATGGTTTATGGTAGTGCTGGGGAATAAGCCTGGCATCCCAGAGCTCAGGTTCTGGGCAAGAAATTCCTATGTATTCTCCCCAACTTGAAAACCCATATTTTCTTTTTTTTTTTCTTAAACTTTTTTCTTTTTAAATCATCTTTATTTACTTATTTGATAGAGACAGCCAGAAATCGAGAGGGCAAGGGGGACAGAGAGGAAGAGAGACAGAGAGACACCTGCAGCTTCACAGCTCACGAAGCTTTCCCCTGCAGGTGGGGACCAGGGACTCAAACCTGGGTCCTTGCTCATTGTAACATGTGCGCACAACCAGGTGTGCCACCACCGGCCCCTCCGAAAACCCATATTTTCAAGGATGCAACCATCAAATTCTTCCAGCCTTCTAGAAGGGCTGGGAATCTGTGCTGGAAGGAAGGTACACGTAAGGCTGCCAGGGTAGGAAATTCCAAGTCTTTCTCCTACTGCAGCGTTTGCCAGTTTGGGGACAGTGGGCATGGAGTTCATCTGTGTTGGTCCCACTTGGCTCTGCGTCTGGTCCAGACCACTGACGTCTCTCAGCTCCCCCAGAAAAACCTACAGACTTGATGCTGCGTTGTCTCCTGTGTGTAGCTGGACTCATCTTACTTTGCTCAAGCTGTCATCGAACCCCCCCTTCTGCCCTATGAGGATTCTATGAAAGAGATGCCTCTCCCCTAAACATTCCAGCAGCAACACCGACATCTGCCCATAAACACAGCGTTCTCTTTCCCTGCGTCTTCCTTCTAGGTCAAGGGAAGAGAGGAGCAGTAAACCACACTTTGCAACACACAGTTCTCCAGCTACCAGAGCCACAAAGGAAGAAGTCAGTGGAACTGAAAATACTTTCCTTGTCTTGTTCTAATGCTGTCTCATTTTTCCCCCTTCTCCATGGGCATCTCATCCACCCCAGGCCCACAGCCTTACTATTAAAGGGAAATCCAGGCCAGGAAGACGGCTCATTTGGTGCATTGCTTTGCCATGTATGAGGCCAAGGCCAAGCCCGGCAGCCACTGCATTGAAGAAAGTTTCAGTACTGTGGCCTCTTCGACTCTCATTCCCCTCTCTGTCCCTTTCTTTCTTTATGAAAAAGTCAACCTAAAGTGGCGAAGCCCCAGAGAAGAGAAAATATAGTAAATATGATCATGAAAAAAAAAAATAAATGAAAATGCATTTTCATCTGTACAACACTCAGTGGGGTGTGACAATGGACATTCTCTGGACATGGCATGTTATACCTGCCTCCAAAGTTAACATCTGTAGAGTAAATTCCATCCCAGAATTGAGAAGATACACAAGAGGATGTTTAGCTTTAAAGGCTGGGTGACTCACCTGGCTGAGCACACACACTCCTATGAGCGAGAAATCACATTCAAGCCCTGTTCCCCCATGCAGCGGGGTGAGGGGGTCACAAGTGGTGAAGCCGCACTCTTCTCTGTTTCTCCTTGCTACTCTCAACAAAGGGAGGAAGGAAAGAAAGAAGGAAGGAAAAAGTGGATAAAGGGAGAGAGGGATAAAAAAGAAAGGGAGGAAGGGGAGGAAAGGGAGGGGAGAGAAAGAGAGAGAGAGAGAGAGAGACAGAGAGAGAGACCAACTGTGCAGCTACCATGAAGACCCAATAATAACCTTGGTCATTAGAAGGAGAGGAGGACGAATAAGAAGAGGGAGAAGAGGAGGAGGAGGAAGATGCACACCTGGTTAAGCACATGTTACAATGTGCAAGGACCCAGGTTCAAGCCTGCAGTCGCCACCTGCAGAGGGAAAACTTCACACGTAGTGAAACAGAGATACAGGTGTCTCTCCCCCTCTCTCCCCCCCTTCCTCTCACTTTTTTGGCTGTCTCTATCCAATTAATAAAGATGATAAAGCAAAGCATTTTTAAAAAGTTAAAGTATATTAATAGTAAATTTTGTTTTTTGTTTTTTAATTTTTTATGACTTTAATTTATTTATTGGATAGAGATAGCCAGAAATTGAGAGGGAAGGAGGTGACAGAGAGGGAGAGATAGAGAGAGACACCTGCAGACCTGCTTCACCAATTAAAAACGTTTCCCATTACAGGAGGGCACTAGGGGTTTAAAGCCAGGTCCTTGCACATTATAACATGTGCTCTCAACCAGTTTGCCACCACTCAGCCCCTTAATAGTAAATTTTGTAACTGTGATCAAATTTCTTTAAAAATAGTAAATACATGTGAAAGGCAATATATTAATATGTACATGTGTGCAAGATAATTTTCTTAATATTTATTTTAAGGGATTAGTGGTTTACAATAAATGCAGTTGTTGATACAGGTGTAAACTGTCTCAGTTTTCTGCAAAACACCGTCAACTCCAGCCTGAGTCCTCCACCAACAGGCACCAGCACCTGAACACCCCCTCAGGAGTCCTGTATTTTGCCACAATACATCACCCTGTCCAAGTTACACTTTGTGTTTCCACCACCCCCTTTGTTCTTATTTCTCAACTTCTGTGCATGAGTAAGATTATCCCAAGTTTATCCTCTTTCTGGCCTATCTCATTAACATGACTCCTTTAAGCTACAGCTGAGAAAAGGTAAAGAAGGTGAATTCATTGTTTTTAATAGCTGAGTAGTATTCCATTGTGTATATATGTCACAACTTTCTCAGCCACTCATCTGTTGTTGGAAACCTGGGTTGCCTCCAGGTTTTGGCTGTTACAAATTGTGCTGCTGTGAACAAAAGTGTACACAGATCTTTTTGGATGGATGTGCTTGATTCCTTAGGATCTATCCCCAGGAGAAGAATTGTAGGGTCATAAGGTAGGTTCATTTCTAGCCTTCTTTTTTAAAATTATTTTTTGTTATCTTTATTTTTTATTTACTGTATAAAGACAGCCAGAAATCGAGAGGGAAGAGGGTGATAGAGAAGGAGAGACACCTGCAGCTCTGCTTTACGTCCTGCAAAGCATTCCGCCTGCAGGTGGGGACTGGGAGCTCGAACCTGGATCCTCATGCACTGTAACATGTGCGCTCAACCAGGTGTGCCACCACCTGGCCCCTATTTCTAGCCTTCTGAGAGCTTTTCAGACTGCTCTCCACAGAGGATGGGCCCGCTGACATTCCCACCAACAATGTAGGAGGTCTCCCTTACCCTTGCAACCTCTCCAGCACTTACTGTTGCTACCCTTTCTGATG
>NC_080179.1:77587959-77665459 GCF_950295315.1 Erinaceus europaeus | reverse complement strand
TGAATGGCATGATAGGATGGGAAGATAGACAAAGTGGACACTCTCCTCACCTACTTCCTATTTCACGCCCTCAGTCACTCCAAGTCTGACTTTGTCAGACAAAGTAAGGGCCACAAAAGCTGGATAAAGGGCAGGAGACCAGCACATTTTAATTATGGCTCATTTGCTTACTTACGAGGAGGCCACCTCTTCTCCTGGAGACTTGTCAGGGAATCCTGGGCTCCCACACAGACATGATGGACCTAAACCTCTAACAGATCCCTCTCTCCACTGTCACTGGTCATGTCCATCAGGACAACATATTTGGCCCTTTGTGGGCCCCGATAAGACCTTGCCCTCAATGTGAATCAACAATGGTAGCAACTGCCCCATTCTTGGAGGGAGGTTGGAACAAAATCCTTTACTACTCGAGGAAGATAGGTCTGGCAATAGGTGCAGCCTAGAATGTTCCTAGCTAGGGCCACAGAATGTGAGCTCAGATCAGTAGGGATGCAGAGGTCACACAGGCTCCTTCACTGAATAGAGACCCCAGATCAAATCGATGAGATTTACATCTAACAGTATTTATAGACTTTTCTAAGATTTGGGAGCTACTCTCTTCCCTGATCCAGCTTTCTAGTCTTATTTCCAACCCTGTCACCATCTCCCCAGATAATATCTTTGACCCACCTGTTAGCCATCAGGCTCAAGCAAAAATTAGTAAAGTCGTGGGCCCCTTAGAATATACCTAAAATAGGCCTATTAGATTTCTCCAAAATGGAGACCCCCAAATCTCATCTGCTATGTTCTTGCCTTTGGGTTCTAGATTATTTTAAAAAATTGTTTGTCTTTAATCTTAATGCTGTTTCAGACACCAAGTTGCAGATGCTACCATGACACCAATCTGACTTCCCCAGGCAGAGGACCTCACCAGTGAACCCTGGAACCCCATCTCTCTGGAGCCTTCCCCCACTGGGGAAAGAGAGAGACAGGCTGGGAGTATGAATCAACCTGCCAATGCCCATGCTCATCAGGGAAGCAATTACAGAAGCCAGACCTTCCACCTTCTGCACCTCATAATGATCTGGGATCCATGCTCCCAGAGAGATAAAGAATTAGAAAGCTTCCACTGGAGGGGATGGGACACGAAACTCTGTTGGTGGGAATTGTACCCCTCTTGTCTATAGTTTTGTTGATATTTTTAAATTTTGTTTTATAAATAAATTTAAAAGTGTATTATAAAAAAAGAAGGTAGAACACAAAGCAGAACTTGGACTGGAGTTGGTGTGTTGCACCAAAGTGAAAGATTCCAGGGTGTGTGTGTGGGAAGTGTTCAGGTCCTGGTCATGATAGCAGAGGTGACCCCAGGGGAGTGTCAGCTTGTTGTATGGATAACAGAGATGGTACACAAGTGCATACGACTGTATTCTACAATCTACTATAAACCATTGACATCACCAGTAAGGAAAAGAAATGTATGTTTTGGATATATAGTGGTGCATCTAGTTGAATGGAGTTGTCACCATGCACAAGGATCTGAGTTCGAGCCCCTGGTCTCTATACGCATTAGAAAGATTCATGAGCTATGAAACAGTGATGTAGGCCTCTCTCTCTCTCTCCCTATCTTTTCTCTCTTCTATTTCTCAGTCTTATGAAATTTTAAAAAAAAAAAAAAGGAAAAAATGGCCACCAGAAGTGACAGACTCACTCTCAGCAATTTATTTTTTAATTAAAAAAAATGAGGCCAGGAGAAAGCTCACCTGGGGGACCCACACGTTTCATTTTTATTTTCTTATGGCCACCAGGGTTGTTGATTAGAATTGGTGCCTGCACGCCTATTCTATTGCTCCCAGTGGCCATTTCCTTTTTAGCATTCATTTGATAAGAATGAGAGAGACTGACAAGAGACAGGAAGCTAGAGAAGGTGACAGACACCTGAAACAGAGCTTCACTGCTTTTGAGACTTATCTCCTGCAGGTGGGGACCAGGCTCTATCAGGTGAGCCGCCACCTGTTCCCTGGGTCAAACCATGTACATACATACCAATTTAGTCATCTCCTGTCCACCTTTCCCTTCTGAGGAGCATCTGCCTTGTGTTAGTTGACCGTCTCGGGCAACAGTAGCACTGACAATGGCATTTATTGCTCTGCATTATGGAGCCAACGTCAACAGCTTAGGAAGTACATGCTGGAGCAGCAGAGGCAAGACACCCCTCAGTCTGTGTACTGTCCACCTGGTCAGTAGGCTTTCGTTCAGTATCCGTCCACTCCTGGTCTTCACAGCTTGAATCTCAAACACAACTTGGATGGCTACAGACGATACATTTCCGGAAGAGAATGGGAAAGCTATCAGGGGAGGGGGTGGGTTATGGATATTGGGTGGTGGGAATTGTGTGGAGTTGTACCCCTCCTACCTTATGGTTTTGTTCATTAATCCTTTCTTAAATAAAAAATAAAATAAAATACAATAAAATAAAATAAAATAAAAGATGAAGGCTGTCTCCCCAGAACTCTGATACCCAACTCCCTTATACTAGGTAGCTCATCCCCAGATGAGGACTGATGGGTGGGTGGCCAGGACAGACAGAACTCCTTTATTTCCCCTCCTGGCAGCCTGTGGGCTGCCCCACACCTGTCTCTGGACCTGCCGCCACATTCTGCAGGATAAAAGGCAGGTGCCTGCATCGGCGGTAAGGTTTCTCTTCCGGCATCAGTTGCCTAAGCCCCTCGATCTTGGCTCTCATTTATGTGCTGCCCTCTCTCTGACTCCCCTGCCACCACAGCTGTATAACCATGTCCTCAGAGGTGACTTGTCCCAACCTGGGAAGCCAGTCATGGACTACTTTCAAATCTTCAAGTGAAAATTTGAAAATACTACAGTTCTCGTTGACTTAGTGGAGTTCTAAGCTCAGTACTCTCGTATGTCCGTTGTCCCTCTTGTTTCATGCCAGTCATCACGCCCGGGGACTGTTCCTTCATCCAAGATGGTCCACAGGCTGTACAGAAAGGGTACTTGCCCAGTCACAATGGTTTGACCTGCCCAGCAGCAGTCAGTCAGTGAGCTATTTATGCATTCATGATCGATCCCATTCAGCTAGTAAGGTGCCTGCAGTAACATCAGTCCCATGGATGGCTTCAGCATTGATGACAGTCAGTCCTTATGTGGGGACAAAATGAGTGTAATTGATTGGGAAATCCCTAATGGTCATAATTACAACATCTATCTAGATCTGGAAGTTCTTGGGGGACATTCTCCATCCTTCCACCTAAAAGATGAGTCTTCCTGATTCTTATTTCAAATAATTTTTTTCCTATTCCTGGTAAGCATCACACATTTCTCCTGACTCTTGGCTAGGAAAGTATTTTATTTCTGTGTAACTAAAAGAAGTGCAAGACCTCAGGCCACTGATGGTTGTTCAGTGTGACTCATCTTTTGGCTGAGTAAGACATTTTCTTCTACAAATCATGCCTTGATTGATTGTCTTGGACTATATTACACAGCCAAGCACTGTGAGAAACTGGATGGCTCTAAGGTGTGATGCCCAAGACATGGTAGAACTTGGTGAGCCCATTTTGTGACAAATTTTCTTCTATTCCATCATGAACTAAACTTGACTACAGAAGACCTGGCGGTGGCTTTTCCAGCGGAGTGATAACACACATTGCCGTGCGTGAGAGCCCGGCCAGGCCTGCCCCCCGGCCACTGCATGGAAGAATCAGTGGGTGACAGATTCACAAGTCTTCTGTCCCTCTCCCCCTCTCTCTTACTATTTTAGAAAAGAAAATAAATAAAAGGATAAAGGGAAGGGAAGGGAAAATAAGAAAAGGGAGGAGAAGAGAGGAGAGAAGGGAAGAGAAAGATGACTGTTGACATCAGGGAGTCCTATAGAGACTGAGCCCCAGCAATCACCCTGGCGGCAAAATACAGAAATTAAAAAAGTAAGCACGGGGGTCGGGCGGTGGCGCAGCGGGATAAGCGCACATGGTGCAAAGCGCAAGGACCAGTGTAAGGAGCCTGGTTTGAGCCCCCAGCTCCCCACCTGCAGGCGGTGAAGCAGGTCTGCAGGTGTCTGTCTTTCTCTCCCCCTCTCTGTCTTCCCCTCCTCTCTCCATTTCTCTCTGTCCTGTCCAACAACTAACAGTGTCAACAATGGCAATAATAATAACCACAACGAGGCTACAACAACAAGGGCAACAAAAGGGGGAAAATGGCCTCCAGGAGCGGTGGATTCATGGTGCAGGCACCGAGCCCAGCAATAACCCTGGAGGAAAAAAAAAAAGTAATCACAGAAAACCCTAGTACCTGGTTTTACCATTGTGGTGACAAATGTTGTTGACATTAGATGTACTTTTAGGGGAATAGGGGACAGTAGTCTGCTTTTTTAGGAGCTGACACCAAATTTTCTTTTTCTTCATTTTTTTTTCTTTTTCCCATTTATTTTCTTTTAGACAGAGAGGAGAGAGCTGATAAGCTGCAGCTTGTGGTGGTGCTGGGAACTGAGTCTGAAGCCTCCGAGCCTCAGGTACGAGAGCCTTTTGCATGATTACTATACTGTCTCCCCAGGACCCAATTTTTCTTCTGAAAATTCAAACTGTATTCTCAAACTTTCTCA
This sequence comes from Erinaceus europaeus, assembly GCF_950295315.1. Classification (NCBI taxonomy): domain Eukaryota; kingdom Metazoa; phylum Chordata; class Mammalia; order Eulipotyphla; family Erinaceidae; genus Erinaceus; species Erinaceus europaeus. The sequence continues at coordinate 77,660,868 of NC_080179.1, read as the reverse complement.
GAGCACCAGGCTCTGTACTGTCACTTGTGGCAGCGGGACGCCGAAAAAAGGACGTTTGGAGCAGAAAGGGAACACAAACCTTTATTTGTGCTGGCACCTCAGAGTTGGGTGAGGGAACAGCAGTTTGGGCCGCGTGGAGCTAGCAAAAATGACCGCCTCACGCAGCAACCTTCCCTGCATCTAGTCCCTGAAGTGAAAGGTGGGCAAGAGAGAGAGGGGCAGAAGCAGAAGGAGGGCTTTTATGGGAATAGCTCTCAAGAGAATGAGAAGGGGGAGGAGTAACCACAGCACTCCCCACCTGCAGAGGGAAAACTTCATGAGTGGTGAAGCAGGCCTGAAGGTCAGTCAGTCTGTTTGTCTGTCTATCTGTCTATCTATCATCTATCTGTCTGTCTGTCTGTCTATCTATCTATCATCTATCTATCTATTTACCTATCATCTCTCTATCTATCTACCTATCATCTGTCTGTCTATCATCTATCTATCTATCTATTTACCTATCATCTCTCTATCTATCTACCTACCTACCTATCTATCATCTATCTATCTATCTGCCTGTCTGTCTGTCTATCATCTATCTATCTATCTATCTATCTATTTACCTATCATCTCTCTATCTATCTACCTATCATCTATCTATCTGTCTGTCTGTCTATCATCTATCTATCTATCTATCTATCTATCTATCTATCTATTTACCTATCATCTCTCTATCTATCTACCTATCATCTATCTATCTACCTATCTATCATCTATCTATCTATCTGTCTGTCTGTCTATCTATCATCTATCTATCTATCTATCTATTTACCTATTTACCTATCATCTCTCTATCTATCTATCTATCTACCTATCATCTATCTATCTGTCTGTCTATCTATCATCTATCTATCTATTTACCTATCATCTCTCTATCTATCTATCTACCTATCATCTATCTATCTGTCTGTCTGTCTGTCTGTCTATCTATCATCTATTTATCTACCTATTTACCTATCATCTCTCTATCTACCTATCATCTATCTATCTACCTATCTATCAATCTATCTATCTATCTATCTATCATCTATCTATCTGTCTGTCTGTCTATCTATCATCTATCTATCTATCTATTTACCTATCATCTCTCTATCTATCTATCTACCTATCATCTATCTGTCTGTCTGTCTGTCTATCTATCATCTATCTATCTATCTATTTGCCTATCATCTCTCTCTCTATCTATCTACCTATCATCTATCTATCTACCTATCTATCATCTATCTATCTATCTATCTATCTGTCTGTCTGTCTGTCTGTCTATCTATCATCTATCTATCTATCTATCTATTTGCCTATCATCTCTCTCTCTATCTATCTACCTATCATCTATCTATCTACCTATCTATCATCTATCTATCTTTCATCTATCTGCCTATCATCTATCAATTGATCCATTCTTTTTGTCTCCCCATTTCCTCTTCATTTCTCTTTATCCTGCCAAAATTTTAAAAAGTAAAAAATGGCCACTGGGTGCAGTGGATTTTTTTGTGTAGGTATCAAGCCCCAGCAATAACCTTGGGGGCAAAATAAAATGAAACAAAATAAAATTAAAATCCCTAATTATTTCATGAGACTTTGAGAAAGAAGCTTGGGTCTCTGCAGTAAGAGTCACCTGCCTGTCCTCACCAAGACAGAGAGTCCTCACACGGGACTGAGAGAGAGAGTAGGTAAGAGGATGATCGAGGCATCATGCTGCTGGTATAGCGGGAAGGAAGCGAGTCAAGAGTAGGGAGGCTGGGTGGTGGCGCACCAGGTTGAGTGCATAGCATGAAGCTCAGAGACCCGGTTCGAGCCCCTGGCTCTCCACATGCAGTGGGGTCACTTCACAAGCTGTGAAGCAAGTCTACAAGTGTCTGTCTCCCCCTCCCCCATCTTCTTCTCTTTTCTCAGTTCTTCTATGTCCTATCAAACAACAACAAAATGGGAAAAAAATGACCACCAGGACCAGTGGATTCATAGTGCATAAGGCAAAAAAAAAAAAAAAAAAGTCAGGGAAATTTGACTGGACATCTTGGGTACTTACTGAGGAACTGGAGCCGAAAGGGCAGGAGGTGGATTACATCTATGATCCATTGTGGGGCTTGGTGTCTTCAAAGGGAAAAACAGCACAGTTTTTTGGATAGTAAGAGTATCTGTGCCCAGAACTGGTGAAAGTGGGGGAATGGCACTAGTGCAGTGCTGAGAACCGTCACAAAGCAGGGCAGCCAGTTCATCTGTCCATAGTTCCTGCGGGCAGTAAGCAAGACAGACAGACAGGCACCAATAGTCCAGGTGTGTGTGTGTGTGTGTGTGTGTGTGTGTGTGTGTGTGTGATTATTTATTTTCAAGTAAATATTCAGAAATTGGATTGTATGAAAAATTTATTATTATTGAGGGGTTTTTAATTGCACCAAAGCAAAGGACTCTGGAGAGGGGGGAAGGAAGGGAGGAAAGGAAGAAGGGAGGGAGGGAGGAGAGAGAGAGAGAGGGAGAGAAAGGAAGAAAGAAAGAATAGGGAAGAAAGAGAAAGAGGAAAGACTAGAAAGAAAGGATACAGAAATAGATAAAAGAAAGGGAGAGAGGAAGAACAAAGCTCCCCTGTCGTCTGAATATTAGCAGATAAACAGAGTTTCAGAGCATGCTCCCCGCCTCCTGGCCGCCGGCCCCAACCCCCCACGCTGGCGAGGTGGCAAACAGCCTGAACGTGGCCGTCCACCTCTGCTCTACCTGAAGCGTGAGTGTGGCTTCACCCAGCCCTGCTACAACATCATCACCACACTCAGGCACGGCCTGCTTTCCTTAAAAAGCCGAGCATGAGAATGGGATTCTTCCGTGCCCGCTGCCTTGGGGGCAGCCCGGGAGGCTCCAGCAGCTTACGCACACTGCCATTTGCTGTGCCGCCTTCGGGTTGAACATCGCAGGAGGATCGATAAGTAAATGGCAGATAAATGGCACTGGGCTTCGTGTCCAATCCAAATGAGATCAACCAGCGGGGGTGGAAAAGGGCAGCATGGCATGGCCATTAGATCCAGAGCTGGAGCTGCCGTCCTGGCCTCTGTCTGTTCAGGGGGACGGCCAGCTTGGGAGTGGACAGAGAATGAAGCTCCCTGTCCAGATGTTCCCAGCATCCCGTGGCTAACCTGTGCCCTTTCTCTGGACTTGACTAACTCTGCTTGGAGTTGAGAAGGCTCTACGTCTCTGTCACCCCAGGCCGGGACTTGCCTTGTTAGACACCCTTCCCACCACCACCCAGTGCCCTAGAGGTCTAAACACAGCCTGGGTCCTATAGCGGAATACAGATAGATGCCCAGGCGTGGAGGCCTTGCAAACAGCCCCACAGGTGCACTGAATCAGGAAGCCTCGTCTACTTTGCTTGTCCCTCTTTGCTGAGCATCTTCAGTGGCACAGTTTTGCAAATGTGCATACTGCCCCATTTTTATTTTTAACGTTTTATTCCTGGGGCCAGGCTGTGGCACATCAGGTCAAGCACACGTATCACCCTGCACAAGGGCCCTGGCGTTAATGCCCCGTGCCCAACTGCAGAGGGGCTGCTTCACAGGAAGTGGGGCGGGTCTGCAGGTGTCTTTCTCTCTCTCTTTCAATCTCCCCTCTCCTCTCAATTTCTCTCTGTCCTATCAAATATAACAGAGACAGAGAGAGAGAGAGAGAGAGAGAGAGAGAAAATGGCGTAGAACCCCAGAGATAACAACCCTGGTGGCAAAATATATTATTTCTTCATTAACTAAAATTTTATTAGATAATAGAAACAGAGAGAAATTAAGAGGGTAGGGGTAGATAGATGGGAGAGAGAGAGAGAGAGAGAGAGAGAGAGAGAGGGAGACCTGCAGCACTGCAGGTAGGGACCAGGGGCTTGAACCCAGGTCCTTGTGCATGGCAACGTGTGTGCTTAACCAGGTGCACCACTGCCGGGCCTTCCTCACTGTCTCACCTTTAAGGAAGCATCTGCATGGCGGAGGGGCTGCCCTGTGTGTGTTTCTGGGCCTTGGGATGTGCGCTTGCCACTTGGGGCTCTCAGCCCTTGCTGCCAACCCCGCTGGGGTCTGTTGGGTGAGGAAGCCCTGGGGGTCCCACCTGCCCGGTGTCAGGGATCATGATGAATCGTCTCCAACTTGAAGCTCAGGATTGTTTCTTAACATTTAATTCCGTTTTTTCCTGTGCTTGGGTGCACACGGCCGTGTTATGGATCTCTGCTGTAATGTGCAGCAGCGGCCGGAGAGCAAGCCTCAGCAAGTGTGGAAATGAGAGCAGCTGGATCAATAGGCAAGGTCGTGACCCGGCTCCCAGCCCGGGCGCTGTCCCGAATCCTCTCTCCGGGCTGGGGGTGGGGGCACCTTGCTGCTGCTGTGAATCCCTGCGCGTTCCCAGAGAGGAACCCATGTAAACAGGCAGCCCCCCACCCTCAGGGAGGGACACCCGGAACCAGAAAGCTGGTGGATCTGTGTAAACATCAGGCCAGGCAGAGGACCACCTAAACATTTGCTTTGCCAGATGTGTGTTGACTCCATTGTCCAGAGAGATCTTTCTCAGCTCACTGAAAGAGGTGGAGGAGAAAATACCTAAACATAGAAAGAAATAGAAAAATAGGAAAAAAAGAAGGGAAGGAAAGAAGAAGAAAGAAAGAAAGAAAGAAAGAAAGAAAGAAGGAAGGAAGGAAGGAAGGAACGGAGGAAGGGAAGAAAGAAGAGGGATATGAAAGAAAACCAGACTGCTGCTTATAAAATATGAGTTCTAGGTGGCCAGCAGGATGCAGGTGGGGGGCACAGAATTTGGTGGGTTGTGTGGTGACTTGTTTTCACCAAGTGTGAATATGAAAATACTCCTGAAACCTTATAATTCTGTAAAATAATGTTAAAGTTATACTAGAAAATGTTAACAATAATAGTATATAACTATTGATCGCACTCATTGCCAATATTTCTCTCTTTTTTATTATCAAAGAAAGAAAAAGTAGGAGGGAGCTGAGGGGAACAGCACATGCCTTGTGCAGGCGCCAAGTCCTGTCAACAACCCTGGTGGCGAGAATAAAACCAAATACTAAAATGAAGCCAGAATAAAATGGAAACATCTTAAAAGCCAGCAGGTGCTTACACTTCTCAGCATACAGCGACATTCTTCTTGAACCTGCTTCTGTCTAGACTGAGGGAGGATAGTGTTTGCAGTTACGATTTTCCGGGGTGAAAATAACTAATGCATCAAAACTTCACACCAGCCAAAGCAAACCTGCTCCTGGCAATTTATCATATTCACTAATCACGGGTCCCAAAATGACCTGACATCAAAATGATCAATTTAGGGAGCAGAAAAGAAAATCTTAAAGATCTGTCTTTTAGGTTACGAAAAATGGAAACAGAAGGGAAATTCCATTCAGGACAAGAATTGTGATGGGAGAACACCCCGTTACCCCTTTTCATCTGGAATGTGGGAGCTCACTTTCACTTAATGAGTTTGACTGCACAGCCAAGAAAACAACTGTATTTGAAGCTCAAATTCCACCTGTGATTAAATGCCTCCTTATCTAAACACATCTTGCACAAGGGCTTTCTCTGCAGTCCAGTGACCTGGTGATGTCGCTAGTTAGGCCCCAGCACTGACGCAGCAGAGTGGCCTTTGGAAGAGGAAATGCTCTGTTTGTTGTTTCTGTCTTTTAATTGCCACCAGAGATATAGCTCAGACTTCAGTGCCTCTACGGCAAATACACTGTTCCCATTGGCTATTGTTTTCCTTTTTTAATTTTCTATTTTAATTTTTTTCCTACTACTTTTTATTTCATAAGGCAGAGAGAAATTGAGACGATATGGGGTGCACAGAGAGGGAGAAAGGACAGCACCTGTCGACTTGCTTCACCTGTAGTCATGCTTGGCAGGGGGCGGAGGGCTAACGCCTGGCTCTGCACGTGGTGACAGTGTGCTCAGAGGCTGCACTCCTGCCCAGCCCTCTGTGTGGTTTTGACCCGTTGCTTGGCTGGTCTCCTGACTTTCTGAAATCAGATCTTTGAAGCAGAAGAGTGTCATAATTTTAATCTCAGAATGAGCAGCAGGTTTACTGAGAATATTGTTTAAACTTGGGGGTAGAGATCTGTGCAGGTAAAAGACACCATTTGCAAAAAAAATATGGCCAAGTAGGATATTTTCTTTGTGGCATGGAGACTGACTCCAAGAAAGAACCATAAATCTCACAGCAAACTGGCATTGAATGTGAAACAAAATGTATTCACAAGCCTTATTTTTTTTTTTTTTCAGTGTCACAAGAATCACATTTGTGGCTATTCTATAGGTAGCTGACCATTCTATAGATATGTTTGTGGCCTCTGTCAAAATCTCTCTGTGAGGGAGGTACAGGAGCTAGCCTAATGTTTATTATATAAAATACGTTTATGTTTGAAGCTCTGAGATTTCAGGTTCAATCTCTGGCACCACCACAAGCCAGAGCTAAGCAGTGCACTAGTTAAAAACAAAGACAGAAAGGAAAAACACTAAATGAAACTTGGACTGTGTGTGATGTGTTGCCCAAAGCAAAGGACTCTGGGGGGGGGGGAGGTGGAGAGCACCCCTGGGTCAAGGTGCACAGTGGGGGAAAAGGAGCTGTGTTGAGGGTTAGAGTGTTTTGCAAACACATATAATGGAGAGATTCCAAGTTATACCCATGTGTCAACAACTGTACTGTAAGCCATTTATTCCCAGTAAAATGGTAAAATAAGAAGAAAGACTATGAACAGTGCATGCATGCGCAGTTTCGAGATAAAATATAGGTGATGAAGTCTTTTCTTCTTTTATTTATCTTAATGGTCATTTATTATTGTTGTCACTATCATTTGCCATCAGACTTTCTCGGAAGCTTTGCCCTGCTCCCAGAGGACTATATAGTATTCTTCCTTTTATTATTTTACAGACAGAGAATGAGAGACAGTCCAGTATTGCTCACTCCACCACTGATGAAGCTTCTTGCTGGGAGCTGGGGCTGGAACCTGGGTCCGGTGCGTGGCAAAGTGTGCGCTCTGCTTGCTGAGTTATCTCTCAGTACCCAGGGATTTACTACTATTGGTACTAATACTTTTCGACTTCATTTTCCATAGAAACTTCTAGTTAGAAAATATACCCTGGGGCAGGGGAGATAGCATAATGGTTATGCTAACAGATTCTCATGCCTGAGGCTCCAAAGTCCCAGGTTCAATCCCCCTCACCACCATAAGACAGAGCTGAGCAGTGCCCTGGTATTTCTCTCTCTCGCTCTCTGTATCTCTCTCAAAAATAAAATAAATAAAATATTTTTAAAAAGAAAGAAAATAAACCCTGTACTTAAGGTCATGACACATACGTGGATGAAGAAATGATCATTTGGGGTTATGGAATCTAGTCTTCTATCAAGAAGACTGTTTCCTTTCAGACCCAAAAAGGCATCACTTCAGGCACGTGGGGTAGCCCAGTTAGTAGAGCCCACATGTTGCCGTGCTGAAGAACTCGGGTTCCAGCCCCCACATGCTCCGTGAGTGGTGGAGCAGAGCCTCAGGGGTCTCTCAGATGCCACGTTTCCTCTGCCTCTGTCACCCACTGTCCATCAAAAACAAACGGAAAAAGGGGCACCGGTCGCTGTGGAGCTCTTCAGACGTGGAGCCCCGTGGGTCACACTGGAGGCAAACAGACACACTGTGAAGTCCCCACCTCAGGTACTCAGAGCCGCTGCCGAGATCCCCAGACTTTCACGCCTGAGGCCCAGGGAGAGGAGAGCCTGGGCCTCTATCTTTCTGCTTCCTGTGGCAAGGGTGCCCTTTCAGTCTGGCCGCACCCCAGCTGAGGGCCATTTTCTGCGGTATGCCCCCAGTGTGCAACTCTGTCACCCAAGCAAAATTCCATCCCAACAAAGGTTTCTCCCAGCACAGACTGTAACCTAAAATGCAGCTCTCCCCTAAGACAAGACTCTCTTTAGGGCGTGCCCTGCCTGCCAGGGAGACACTCGCATCTCTAAAACTCAGTACCGCAGAGCATGTTCTCCCCATATTCATGCTGAACAGCAAAGCGACGTTATGATTATTGTCATTATTATCATCATCATTATTAATCACTATCCAGATGCAGTCTCTATAGCAGCTGGGTCCTATAATGCTGCCCCTCAGCCTCAGCTCCTGAAGCTGTTTTCCTCTTAACATGGAGCCCAGTGGGCTGGCAAAACAGCTCACCGGAGATAGTTGGCCACTCTCTCTAGCTCACGACATGGTTTGTGACTTTGCCATGTGTGAGACCCAGGCTCAAACCCATAAGCCCAGACCTGTCCATCCATGTGGTAATCTCTGTTGGGTGCCCTGCCTTACTTACGGTGAACAAAATGGACTATGGGAACATGAACATAACTAGCATATGGCTGACAGGGAAAGCATAGGACAGACATACACAAATGCATAGATGTGAATATAGGAAGTTACTGAGTGTCTGGCAGGAGCCACTCTTTTCCTGCTTGCACTTTCAGCTCTCGTCACCCATTGCTGTCTTTCCTGTCTGATCGCCCTGAACCTGAGGTTCCCCCAGAACCCACACATGTTGTAACTAAACGCTGGTGAACTAAGACAAAGGACTCATGGCTCCCTGCCACATGCATAGCTAGCCTTTTTCTCCTACTAATTTCCATGGTGGTTTTCATGTACCTAATAAACACATGTTTGTTGAACCTCACAGCAAAAGTCCAACAGTTATTATCATTATTATTATTATTATTTACTATCAATCTTAAATTTCTCCCACTTTTGGGAGTCAGTCCTGGACTTCAAGGCTCATTTCCTGTCTGAAGAGTGAGCCCTCTCATTCTTGTAAGTAACTTTACTTACAAACTCTGCAATAAAACTCTTTGCTTAAAGAGACAGAGAGAAAGATACAGAAAGAAAGAAAGAAAGAGACAAAGAAAGAGGAGGGAAGTAAAGAAAGAAAGAGAAGGAAAGAAACAAAGGGAGAGGTTAGAAGGAAAGTGGGGTGGGCAGGGAATGGTGGCAACGGTCTGTTCAGCTAATTGCACGTATTTCCATCTTCAAGGATCCAGATTCAAGCCCCTGGTTTCCACCTTCAGGGGGAAAGCTTCCCAAGCAGTGGCACAGTGAATGCTGCAGGTGTCTTGTCGCTTTGTGGCAGCAGGATGCGAAGGGGGAAGGATCCAGAGCGGAGAGGGAACATGACTCTTTATTCGCGCTGGCACCTCAGGGTTGGGTGAGAGCGCAGCGGTTCGGGCCACGTGGAGCTATCCAAAAATGGCCATCCCCCGCTACACGCACCACCCTTCCGTCACCGAGGTAAAAAACGGGCAAGGGTAGGAGGGCTTTTTATAGGGCAACAGCCAGGAGTGATGTGTCGGGACAGGACTGGTTGGGAAAGGCACCTGAGAGTACCTTATTAACTCTAGTGGGAAGTGGCAGAGTCTGAGGGCAAAGACCGCATCTGCATACTTCCCCAGTGGTGTCTCTCTTTCTCTCTACCTTTCTTCCTCTCAGTTTCTCTCTATCTCTATAAGAAATAGTGGGCTGTCAAAAAGATCATGACATGTTTTTCTTTGTCTTCCTATGCAAAAATGTGTCATTTTCTTACAACCAAATACACAAATAAGTAAATAAATCTTTAAAAAGAAAAAGCAAGTTTTCAGTGATGGTCTAGCTGGTGGCTGTGTTGGAGTGCTGTTTGCACAGCAGAGGCTATGACTAGGCCAGCTGTGCTTCTTGGAGCCAGTGCTCCCCACAAGGACCCGCCAACAATGGGGTGCACAGGTGCAGAACCTTAGCCAGTTGCCTTAGTCAGCTGCCAGGCCCCTGAGGTCAGAAGCACCCCGTTCAGCACACAGTTGGTCAGAAGAGGCCAGGTAGCACACCAACATATCCAGAGCTGGACAGTGGCAAGTAGATGCTGTCTACCCCAAGTTCCCTCCTGTGTAACAGGAGGTTATACACCACACCTATAGAGATCAGAATACATTTCTAAGGTGGGGGAAGTCAGGGTAAAAATGCTCAAAACTATCATTATCCAAATGTCATTACATCAGGTACATTCTTTTGATGTCGCAGGATACTGAGTTTATTCCAGTTATCCCACGCACAATGCCCAGACCCTCAGGGCAGCAGCCAGACATGAGAGCTGTGAGTGGTCTCAGGAGACAACCCAACCCTCTACTGCTTCTGGGCAGAATATTTGAGATATCCAGACTTTGCCCTAGAGCAGGGCTCTTGTGGGAATGGGTCAGAGCCTGAAAAGTAGGCCTCACGGTCAAAGGAGTTGCCCGGTCGACAGTCAACTAGGATAGGAGAGCATGTTTTGTGAGCACAAGGCAAAGTTACAATGCAGTAAGATTTCTAGTAACAGGTATCAGGAAGTCTGAGGTCAGAAAGCTGATTCAACAGCTAACCTTTGCCTGACACACTTTCCAGAGATGGCTTGTCTGTGTGCGTTTCCCATGGGACAGACACACAGAAAACATGCGCAGACTAAGGTTCTTCAGCGGCTCTTGGCTCCTGACAGTGAGTTGCAGCAGTGGGTGCAGGCTAGGAGTGTTGCTGTGAGTTGTGTCTCCTCCTTCCCTCCCCCAGCAGGTTTTCAGAGCCAGGCATGTTTCTGCTGTCCCTCCCCAGGCCAGCACCCAGCAGCAACCAGCGACCGGCACCAGGCAGAGCTGTGCAGACAGACGGGTGCAGGATTCCGGAGTCATTCGTGCTTGGTGGCTACTTACCCAAGGCACTGTGAGCTCTGCTTAGACCCGTCAAGCTTCTGCTGAGTCCCTGTTTCTCCTGGATGAAGCTGAACACTCAGACCAACTTGCAGTTCCTTGGCACTGCTGGTAAGGATCATAATGGCCTTTTAATAAATGGCTTGATGGAAATACATGCATTACAAGGTCAATGCCACTACAAATTTCTACAGTAGGGCCAATTCCAGGGTCCTAACTCTCCACATCTGATTTTTACTACTCAATTATGCATAAGACACAGAAGATATTTAAATCCATCCATTGAACTTGGTTATATGATCAATAGGCAATAAAAATGCAACATCAAGGTTTTTTTTGTATAATTATTTTTTTTACCTGACACTAACGTAAACAAAAAATAATTCAGCTAATTAAAAAAAAATTCTGGCAAGGAAGCAGGCACACAAGTCACCTGGGCTCATGGCCCCACTTTCACCTACAGGGAAGAAGCCTACACATAGTGCTATGGGGTCTGTCTATCTCGTTCCTCTCTGTCTCCCCTCACCTCTGTTTCTCTCTGCCTCTGTTAAAAATAATAAAAGGAAATCTCTGACAGTTTTAATTATGTTTGCATTGGATAAATTATGACTGGCTGGTAACATCTCTATTAAGTAAATATTTTATTAGCGCTCATTTTACTTTCAAGAGTAGAAACAGAACTACTGTGGTCTTTAGTTTTCATAATTTATACTTGTAGATCACAAAGAGCAGATATTCATTAGCGTATTCCCAGAACAGGACTAGAAGATCTGTTGGAATATATATCATTTCCATTTATAGGAGAGGCGTTGAGGGGCTGGGTTGTGGTGCCCTTGGTTGAACCCACATGTTTGAATGTTTCAATGTACAAGAACCCACATTCAGGACCCCCAATCCCCACCTATACAAGGAAAGCTTCACGAGTAGAGAAGCAGTTCTACAGATAATCTTTCTCCTTTTCTATCTCCTTCCTTCCCTATAGATTTCTTTTTAAAAATATTTATTTTCCCTTTTCTTGTCCTTGTTGATTTTTATTGTTGTAGTTGTTATTAATGTCGTTGTTGTTGGATAGGACAGAGAAACGGAGAGAGGAGGGGAAGACAGAGAGGGGGAGAGAAAGACAGACACCTGCAGACCTGCTTCACCGCCTGTGAAGCGACTCCCCTGCAGGTGGGGAGCCGGGGGCTCGAACCGGGATCCTTACTCTGGTCCTTACGCTTAGCGCCACCTGCGCTTAACCTGGTGAGCTACTGTCCGACTCCCACCTGTACATTTCTGTCTCTGCCCAATAAATCAATACTTAATAAATAAAATAAAATATATTTTAAAATAAAGGAAAATAAATAAAATATTTTTTGAAATCAAGGAATGTGTCCAGGTGCTGGTCGGCCTAGTTGAGTGCACATATTACCATGCACAACAACCCAGGCTCAAGCCCCCATTTCCCACCTGCAAGGAAAAAAATTCACAAGTGGTAAAGCGCTGCTCCAGGTCTCTCTCTCTCCCTTCCTGTCTCTGTCTCAATTTCTCTCTGCTCTATCAAATAAAACAAAGTTTAAAAATACATTTAAAAATTAAAAATAAATATATAATGTTATTTACATATAGCTTTATCTAATATAGATAGTGGCTCTGGTCTCTCTGGTCTAAAATTATAGTTGATTTAATATTTAGGGAAAAAAGGACATTACTGGAAATATATTAATATTTTAAGCCCACAATTAAAATTAAATCAGGTTATCAATTTGAAGCCTTGAGTGCTTAGATTAAAGGAATATATACTCGGAACTGGGGTCTATTCATTATAAAGCTTGAGACATTCAATCCATTTCCCCCTCATAATGATTAAATAGTGAATTATAAGACTATACATTAATATATTAGCACCATTCAGGACACTAAAGGTCTGTGTCCCTATCTCCAGCCCCCTCTAGAGAAGCCGAAAATCTACCCACCCCCCAGAGTTTCTTATGTTAGCGCAATACTCCAAACTCAGACAAATCCTGTTCTGGTGGTGGGAATTGTGTGGAGTTTTACCTCTCTTATCCAATGGTTTTTGTCAGTGTTTCCTTTTTATAAATAAAAATTATATATATATATATATATATAAATAATATAACTAAAACAGACCTACTAAATTGCCTTTAGTTTCCAGATTATTAAACAATTCGTTCTTTATATCTTAGTGTTTTTTTGACACCAAATTGCAGATGTTACTGTGACATCAGCCTGACTCCCCCAGGCAAATGACCTCACCAATGTACCTTGGAACACCACCTCTCCAGTGCTCTGCCCTACTAGGGAAAAATAGAAACAGGCTGGGAGTATGGATTGATCCAATCAATCTCCAGCAGAGAGTCAATTACAGAAGCCAGACCTTCCACCTTCTACACCCCATACCTAGGCCTATGCTCCCAGTGAGATAAAGAATAGGAAAGCTTCCAGTGGAGGGGATGGGATAGAAACTCTGGTGGTGGGAAATGTGTGGATTTTACCCCTCTTATCCTATGGTTTTGTCAATATTTTCTATTTTTTTATTTTATAAATGAATCAGTTTTTTAAAAAGAAAATACCATGGCTATTATTTACTGTACCATATAAAAATGCAACGCCCATCACACATCTTTACTCTTTAAGTAGTCATATTGAAAAGGACAGCTGACATACACAGACGTGTACAAGTGGAAAGGACAGCTGACATACACAGACGTGTACAAGTGGAAAGGACAGCTGACATACACAGACGTGTACAAGTGGAAAGGACAGCTGACATATACAGAGCTGGGGCCCCAGCTCCCCAGTACAGCTCTATCTTACCCAGACAGCAGCTAGGCATCTGTCCATTCAAGAAGACCCCCACTTGTACACGTCTGTATATATCAGCTGTCCTTTCCACTTGTACACGTCTATATATGTCAGCTGTCCTTTCCACTGTACACGTCTGTATATGTCAGCTGTCCTTTCCACTGTACATGTCTGTATATGTCAGTTGTCCTTTTCACTTGCACACAGCTGTATATGTCAGCTGTCCTTTCCACTTGTACACGTCTGTATATGTCAGCTGTCCTTTTCACTTGCACACAGCTGTATATGTCAGCTGTCCTTTCCACTTGTACATGTCTGTGTATGTCAGCTGTCCTTTCCACTGTACACGTCTGTATATGTCAGTTGTCCTTTTCACGTGCACACAGCTGTATATGTCAGCTGTCCTTTTCACTGTACATGTCTGTGTATGTCAGCTGTCCTTTCCACTTGTACACGTCTGTATACGTCAGCTGTCCTTTACACTTGCCTAATCATTAGTCTATTAGGCTGCTTTTTAAAAACTTCTGTGTTTCTGCCAATCCAGTGAGCAATAACCATCAGAGCATATTCCTGGAGATCCTACTTAATGTCTCCTACTAAATGTATAATTATTAATAGTGATTTAATAATGGGTTTACAAAAGTATAGACTTTTCAGGGAAAATGCTTGCCCCCTAGCCATGTTGCTATATCCTCCACCCCCAATAACACTGTTGGTCTGCTTCTAATTCTGCTTCTAAGACCCCTTCTGTTTCATTGGTTTAATCCCCCCTGCTTACACTGTATTCTATTTACATAACCACTGTTAACTAAGCACCACCCTGCCTGCAGGGCATTGGTTTAATCCCCCCTGCTTACACTGTATTCTATTTACATAACCACTGTTAACTAAGCACCACCCTGCCTGCAGGGCACTGGTTTAATCCCCCCCTGCTTACACTGTATTCTAGTTACATAACCACTGTTAACTAAGCACCACCCTGCCTGCAGGGCACTGGTTTAATCCCCCCCTGCTTACACTGTATTCTAGTTACATAACCACTGTTAACTAAGCACCACCCTGCCTGCAGGGCATTGGTTTAATCCCCCCTGCTTACACTGTATTCTAGTTACATAACCACTGTTAACTAAGCACCACCCTGCCTGCAGGGCATTGGTTTAATCCCCCCTGCTTACACTGTATTCTAGTTACATAACCACTGTTAACTGAGCACCTCCCTGCCTGCAGGGCACTGGTTTAATCCCCACTGGTTCATGATGTCTTTTTGCTCTGCCCCCTCTCCTAGTCACCCTGATTTGCACCAGTCTTTTTTTGCTCCACCCTCTCTATGTCACATCCTGTATCCACCCTACTTGGTGAGTATATATATAAGGACAGGATTGCGATTAGAGATAGTTTTAGATAGATTACATTACGCTGCGTTCCACATGAATAAAGACTGAACTGCCTACCACTCAGTCTCTGGTCGTCTCTCTCTCTCTCGCCCGCCAAGCTAGCCCGGAAAACCACCATAGTATACAAAGCCTGAACATTTGGTTACGATAGTTTTTTAAAAATTAATTTGCTTTGGTGTATCTGGTACACTGCTTATGAGAATGAAAACTGGTACAGTTCTTGTGAACAACAGCATAGGGAGTATTTATGCAAATAAAATCCAAAAACCTCAGGATGCAATAATACCATTCCTAGGCGTGGTATGGAAACTCTACTTCCAAGAGCCATATATACGGTGTTCAAAGCTGCAATCGTCAAAAATATGGTAGCACCTTAAATGTCCATCAGCAAACAACTGGACAGTGAAGTTATGGGAGAGACTGCAAAAGCTATGGACATGGTAACATAGCAACCTCAGACCTCCTTTTCTTTTACAACTAGGAAACGCAAGGAAAGAACACACCACGCCTCAAAGACTACCGCTGGGACTTTCGGAAGAAACATCTTGCCAAAAGGTGGTGTCTGTGCGTGACCAGTAGGCAGAGACGGGAAGAGGGAGACGGTGTCGGGGTTGAAGACAGAGTCCATCAGCCACCAGCGCCACCTAAACAGCCACGTGATGGTGGAGCTTGGGAAAGTACACAGATTCTGGGTTTTTCTGCCTGATTCCAGGAAACATGTCAGGATCAGGATGTTGAGCTTCTCACCTCTGCGGCAGAGAAGTAAAATGGCTGATAACGTGACGGCAGAAGACGACTTAGGCAGGGTTCAATTGTTATGTGCAAAACTGAGAAATGTCACACATATACCAACTACTGTATTTTACTGTCAATTGGAACCATTAGTCCCCCAATAAATAAAAAAAACTCTGAAAACCTGATATTTATTGTACACCATCAATCCCCCATAAAAACAAACTAAAAATAATTGTCATCTAATCTGCACCAAACAAGAACTATACCTTCAAAGAGCGCAGCTCCCTGGGAATGAAGTGAGTTTTCTGCCCGTTACCTCTCACCCCCAGGCGGTGGCACATAAAAGTCTTAGCTGGCAGAGGAGAACCACTTAGCTTTCTCCTAGGTGCAGACATGTCTAAGTGCTCTGAGGGTTTCTATTACTTGAAGGAGCCCCTTGAAAATGTTCCACTTGCTTTTCAAGACTGACTCCTCTACCACACTGCAACATTATCTGTGCCAGATTCAAGTAAGACCTACAGATCTCAAATTTGTCTGAGTGGGAATGAAAACATTTCTTAATGGTTCCAGAGATATACAGGGGAGCTTTATCTTAGGCCAAAGGCGAGGTTCATATCCACAGGAAAGCAACGTCTGGAGCAGGTAGCAGAGCCCACTTGGATAGGCCATGTTTTACCATGTGCATGACGCAGACTCAGGTCCGACCTCTAGCGCACTGAAGGAGCCTCAGTGCTGAGGTCTGTCTCACTCTCACTGCCTCTCTGATTACACCTTAAAAATAAAATAATATTTGTAAGTCACATTAAAAGTACTAACAATGTGTTCATTCCATAATCCATAGCCACAACACTTTTGAAAAATGATCTAACAGATCACCTGAAGAGGTAAAAGAATACATAACTTCAAAGATCAGATAGTAACTGTCCTAGACTTTGTGGACTTTTACAGCTTTCAGCTCCACAGTTTTAGTGAGAAGTCACTGTAAGTAAAGTGTAAATGAATAACTATACTTGACTATGACCAAATAAATTCTTATGAACATGTTGAAATTCTAATTAATATTATGTTGCCAAATATTAAACTCTGGAATGTTTGTTCAGTGATTTGGGTGGCACTAGTCAGTGGGCCATAGTTTAATGACTCCTGCTTTTACAAGAAACATATCACCATTTCGCTGACATTTCCTTTCCAAGTTCTTTGTCAATATACACTCTGTCCATATCATTTGATAACATCTTAGTGGAACAAAGTACATGCAAAGCAACTGCCACAGTGGGTGAATATTTTCCAGTTCAGATTCTACTTTTATAGAGTTAGAAAGGATGCTAGAAGAAGGAAAAAAATCAGCAGACATTAAGACTGTTTTATATACTTTTATTGTTGTAGTTATTATTATTATTATTGTTGTTGTTATTGATTTCATCATTGTTAGATAGGACAGAGAGAAATGGAAAGAGGAAGGGAAGACAGAGACGGGGAGAGAAAGACAGACACTGCAGACCTGCTTCACCACCTGTGAAGCGACTCCCCTGCAGGTGGGGAGCCGGGGGCTCCAACCGGGATCCTTACGCCAGACCTTGCGCTTTGTGCCACATGTGCTTAACCCGCTGCGCCACTGCCCGACTCCC
This sequence comes from Erinaceus europaeus, assembly GCF_950295315.1. NCBI lineage: Eukaryota > Metazoa > Chordata > Mammalia > Eulipotyphla > Erinaceidae > Erinaceus > Erinaceus europaeus. Next base: position 77,643,575 of record NC_080179.1, on the reverse strand, counting down.
AAGACTGACTCTTGTTATCACAGTGGAGTTTGAAAAAGGCTGCTGTGACTTTTTTGAGTTTTTAGAACTCTTAGTTTGTTTTTCCCAGAAAAAACTATAGATTCATAATGGATAGTAACTTTTTTCTTTCTAATAAATGAATATTTATTGTCTGTCATAAAAGAAATTCTATAGTTTAAATGACAAGTTCTTATTATAAAGTTCCGTTTATTTAAGTTAGACTATACGGAAAATGTACAAGAGTACATATCTCTGCTAAAGTTAAAAATGGCTGCTTAAAAACCAAGAGATTTTAGAAATATTTCCTGTATCCTATATGTCGATAGCCATTGTATATCTATCTATATATATTATGGAAATCTAAAGTCTAATAGCCCTTAACTATCTGACTAGCAAGCTCACAGTTCAACCTCGTGTGTAGAATCAGGGGCAAGCAAAGGTCTGTGACTGAATATTTGTTGGTAAATGTTGCCCCATCAGCTGCTGGGAACTCCGTTTGCAGCTGACTGGCTTAAACCTATTAACCAAACACTGTGGTTATCAAGACTCCTGCAGAAAACAGCCTTTGTTCTCAGTCTTCCGACTCCTGGGCTGCACCAGACTGCTGTCCTCTCTCTCAGTTCTGGTCTTGCCACCATGCACCTCTCTGGTCTGAGGCGTCCTGTGGGCTGGGAGTAGTGTGCACAGCTGACTAAGTGTGCACACCGCCGCATGGGAGACCCGGGTTCCTGCAGAGGGGAAAGCTCCAAGGCTGGAGGAGCAGGGCGGCAAGTGTCGCTCCTTCATTTTTTTTTTTTTTTTTTTGGTCTTTTTCTTTCCCTCTCTTTTTCTGTCTGCCTTTCCAACGCTCAGTTACGAGGAAGTGGACGGAGTGAAGGTGCTGGGGAGACTGAAAAATGGTGGTGCGGAACACTTTCATGCCTGAGGTTCAGCGACCCCAAGTTCACTCCCCGGCACCACCATAAGCTAGAACTGAGCAGTGCTCCCAGCTCTCTCGTTTCCTCTTCATTATTATCAATAAAATATTTAAAATATTTTTTTAAAAAGGAAAGGACAGGGGTCGGGCGGTGGTGCAGCGGTTTAAGCGCAGGTGGCACAAAGCGCAAGGACCGGCATAAGGATCCCAGTTCGAGCCCCCGGCTCCCCACCTGCAGGGGAGTCGCTTCACAGGCGGTGAAGCAGGTCTGTAGATGTCTGTCTTTCTCTCCCCCTCTCTGTTTTCCCCTCCTCTCTCCATTTCTCTCTGTCCTATCCAACAATGAACAACATCAACAATGGCAATGATAATAATCACAACGAGGCTACAAGAACAAGGGAAACATAAGGGGGGGGGGGGGGGAATGGCCTCCAGGAGTGGTGGATTCATGGTGCAGGCACCGAGCCCAGCAATAACCCTGGGGAAAAAAAAAGGACACTAACTAGATGGTAGTGGGAGCTGTGGCGCAGTGAACCCACGTGGCTACACAAGTAAGTAAATAAAACGCTTGCACATTGACATCGTGACTTTGTTAATACATCTGTGGCAGGTCACGGAGCTCTCTGGGCCTATACAGGAGCTTATTCTCAGTGCTGGGTCACTTGTGAGCACCCTGGTTTTGTGGAGGCCCTATTCTTGTTGGCAGGTAGCTCAGAACAGCAGTCCTGGGGCTTCTCTTAATGGGAATATGAACACTTAGAAGGATCTGTCGACATCCAGGGCTTTCTGAAAACAAATGCAGCTCTCAAAGGACAAATGACAACAATTCTTGGCCTGGGAGCCCCTCTCCCTGCCCCAGTCCCAACCCCCAATCAGACTGGCCAGATGTTTGGGAAAACTGCCGCTTCCGCCATCAAAAGCACAACATTTACCATAGCTTTTATCAACGATTTCAATTCCCCTCATCTGAAGGAAAATGACCCTTTTATTTTGTTGGGGACATCAAATTATGGTCCTGGGAAAATTGGAAGCATTTCTATGGAGGGAAATCAATTTTCTCACTGCCGTATATGATCAACATGTCACAGCCATCACCCAGATAATAATAGCAAAGTGCAAGTAAAATGGTTGGTAATACTGGCTGGAACTGTGGAGGAGAGGGGGAAGATGACACGCCCATTTTTTTCTAAAGGAAGTTTTGCAAAATAAAAAAATAAAATACATAAAGTATTTCTTAAAGTGTGTGTATGAGGGGATCCTCCAAAGGTTAATTTCCTTCCTTCATTTCCCCCTTCCCACCCCACGTTGCCACCCCGCACCCCCTTGGTCTGGTGTTTTCTGGAGGAGAAGTATATTTATTTTTTGTGTAGGAATCGCAGGACGCATCACTGTAGGTGTAGGGCTGCGAGCTTCCTGGAAGAGAGCTAGCACTTTCTGTACAGCCCCCTCCAGCCTCCTTTCAATCACCCTGCTAATGGGTGGCTAATTGTCAAAAGATGTGACCAGAGAGAGATGGCCCAGGGGGGAGTGTGTTTGAGGGATGGGGGTGGCACTGGTAACACACAGAAGAAGCCTCTTGATTTGGACCCTGCTAACAAAAGCAAGCCTGGGCTCTCTGACCTCTCCACTGGAGTGTTAATGGCTCCCCCAGCCCCCCTCCACTTAGCAGCTTTGTGCCCCACCCTGGGAAGCTTCCCGGCAGGCAGAGTGTGCATTAGCAGAACTTCACAGTTGCAGAGACAAGGAGAACAACCCTACCCCTGATTCAGCGTGTTCTGGCCCTCACATCCACAGCCCTGGGAGGGCCGCCTGCATTTCAGGATGAGAGGCTGGGGCTGCTGCAGCTAGCACGACTCAGTAATGTCACAGACAGGCTTCAGAGGTGCAGACACGCCTCCCTTCAGGGACAAACTGGGGCAGGGTGGCTGTCTGCTTGGCAGAGCATGCATATTCTGTGTGAGAGCATGAGTTCAAGCCCCGGTCCCCACCTGCAAGGAGAAGTCGTCAAAGTCGTCACTAGTGGTGGAGCAGTGCTTCAGGTCTCTCCTCTCTGATCCTCTTTCTCTCCCTCTCTCTCTCTATCACTCTCTCTCTCACTCTCTCTCTCTCTCTCCCTCTCTCTCTCTCTCTCATATGTGTGTGTGCCTGTGTGTTTCTTATGTTGTATTAAAAATGACCACTGGGAATTGTGGGATCATACAGTCATCATCTAGCCCCAGAAATAACACTAGTGGCAAAAAATGAAAACAAAAGAAAATTTGGCCCCACATGTGAACATGGAGCGCACTAACTCCCATAGATCAGGCCAACAACATCACAGAGAAAATGGCCAAGGTCTTGAAAAAATGTCAGTATTTCAAGTTACTTAACCATCTTCAAAACAAGGAGACACAAAGCAAAACAAAAGCATCAACCCAAATTTTCTTTAAGGAAGGGAAATAAAAATGGGAGGAAAACGAACCAAAGAAATTCAAACTGAGGGGGCCAGGCGGTAGCGCAGTGGTTTAAACACATAGGGGGCGAAGCACAAGGACTGAGTAAGGACCCAGTTTTGAGCCCCCGGCTCCCCACCTGCAGGGGAGTCGCTTCACAAGCAGTGAAGCAGGTCTGCGGGTGTCTGTCTTTCTCTCTCCCCCTCTGTCTTCCCCTCCTCTCTCCATTTCTCTCTGTCCTATCCAACAACAATGAGAGCAATAACAATAACAATAACAGCAACAATGGCGATAAACAACAAGGGCAAAAAAATGGGAAAAATAGCCTCCAGGAGCAGTGGATTTGTAGTGCAACACTAGGAAATTCAAACTGAGAGGGGTTCCCAGATATGGTCAACATGTCTACACAAAAATATTCACTACTGTATCATTTAGAATTAAAAATAAGCTTTAATATATTTCTAGCAGTAAAGGATTTTTTAAAATAAAATTTTGGCATAGATATTTGATTCTATATTTTGTCTCTTCTAGAAATTCTGATTTTGGAGTGGGGAGAAACAGCAGTTAAATAAACATGGGGAAAGTATATAACATAGGTATAAGTTAAAAAATTAACTAACTAACTAACTAACTAAATAAATAAATAAATAGTCAAATAAATTCTACGGAAATATGCCAAAAAGAATGTTCTGATTATGTTGGGGCAACATAGTTGTCTGTGAGATACCTCTCTCTTCTATTCCAATTAGTGGTGATCTGGGTCTTGTGTTAATGAAAAAGCCAGCAACTGGGTGGTAGAGTACACACATCAACTGGCATGAGGTCCTGTGCTCAAGTTCAAATCTTCAGGCTACTCAGTAGTGGGGGAGGCTTTGTGAGGCAGTGCTTCTGGTATCTCTCTCCACCCACTATCAAAAAAGAAAAAAAAGAAAGCACAGCTTCAGCACAGCTTCACTGCTTTGAAGCGAGTGGGGATGTGAGCTTGCACCCTACCTCGTCTTTGCCCGTTGTGACACGTAGCAAGGCCCAGCTAGGTGTGCCATAGCCCAGCCCCGTCTATTAGAACCTCTCAGTGCCACCACTGTCCAGTGTTTCCACGATAACTTGGGAGGCAGCAGACTCTTCCTAGTATAGAGGAGGCCACTGTGCTCTTAACAACAGTGTTCCCTGTACCTCCAAAACTTTGTCTGAAAACTTATGTGTCTCTGTACTTCAAATGCCCCCAAGGGCACTGGCAGCTTACTGAGCTCCTAGGTGATGCTCAGTGACCTGTAAGTAAGTAACATCTGTAGATGAAAGAAAGCTGGAGGGTGCTGATCGTTGGGTATACTTTTTCTCACCAAAGCTGGTCTTCACACCTTGACGAGCTGAACCACTCACTGCAAATTCCTACTTGCCTATATCCCCTTTTACCATTCAAAGTCTGGGAGTCTCCCGAGGGAGTCCTGCCCCTGTATTCATTCATCCCGCGGTCACATGTCCCTACTCAAGCAGGTGGCACTCAGGCCGGGCTAGGAGGCCAGCATCAGGGAGATGCTGCCCGCTCAGTGGTGGAGGTTGGTGCACACAGGCTCACTTAGCCCTGTGGCTGGAGGACACTGAGCTCTCCAGCCTGGTGAACCAAGTGCTGTGAAAGATCAAACTCAGCTGCTTATTGGAGTGGAAGAGTGGGATGGGGAGGGGGAGACGTTCAAAGGGCACACTTCCTGTCAGGCAGTAAAAGCCCATCGATAAAAATAAATCAATGCACCCTTGTTTTCTAGGAATCTGCTTCCGACTCAGCAAAGGCTCCCATTATGCAGCCTTTCTGATGGCAGAGCCCGGGGAGCAGTAGGGATGAGCGAGAGGAACGTACCCTAAAGCAGAGGGCCACTTGGAGGTGACCAAGTTCCCGGGCGGCCCCAGAATAGAGAATGTGGGTCGTCTCAGTTGTCAACAGATAAGCAGACAGGTTAGCTGCGAAGGCAGTGGCAGCCAGGGCATGGAGAAGAAGGCAATGGGACTGGTCAGTGGGGCTTATTTTTAAATAAATAAGTTTATTTAAAAATATTTATTTATTAGGCCCCTGGATGGACCTAATCTTCCCCCCTTGACCGCACTGTTTGTAAAAAGGGTATAATCGGAACTCCCTGAGTGGACAGCCTCACCAGTGTGTCCCACCTCTCCAGAATCCTACCCAACCAGGAAAGGACAGACACAGGCTGGGTGTAGAGATCCATCTGCCAACACCCATGTCCAGCAGAAAAGCAATTACAGAAGCCAGAACTCCCACCTTCTGCTCAACAAAGAATTTTGGTCCGTATTTCAAGGCGGGAGAGATGTCAGAGGAAAACTATTAGACCCGGGTTTTGGAACCCAGTTCCATCAGGATCCAGAATGAGAGAAGGAAATAAAGGAAGGACATTCAGAAATAGTAATATGTGAAGGTGAGACTTAAAAAGAGAATGCAAGGGCCATTAGAAAAGTGGGCAAAACTATGGATGGATAATATATATATGTATGTATGTATGTATGGCTAGATGAAAGATTGATTGATTGAGAGATAAACAGAAATATACAGAAATAATAGTCAACCCATATCAGTGACCTTGGGAGAAACATTGCAGTTTTCAGTGGAGGGAATGGGGACATTCACCCAGTGTCATGTCACCCACTGGTTAAGTTATTTAACCTAGATGATTCTCAGTCATATTACTAAGCTGATATGACAACAGCACTTTCTTTTTGGAGTCTCTGTAAGGGAGAAGATGAAATACAGAACAGCACAGAAGCTGAATAATCATCAGTTAACCTCCTGGAAAGAAAACCAGAGGAGTGGGAGAAATGGCTCCCTTGGATAATGCACTGCCTTGTCATGTGTGTGACTCACGTCAACTCCCACCACACTGAAGGAAACTTTGGGGCTTTGGTGACTTTTACTTTCTCTTTCCCTCTCTGCCTCAGTCTCTATCTGAAGAAAAAAGAAAGACAGGGGCAGGAGGCAGTGGGGTGGGGGGAGAAAGAAGGGAGGAAAAGGAGAGAGGAGAGGAAGGGAGGGAAACAGTAATAAAGAAGAAAACAAGAAAGAAAATATCTCTATTAACGCCCCCCCCAAATTGCAAAGTTCACCAGAAAATAAAATTAGTGTATAAGACTCCAACATCCAGTTGACTCCTTTATAAGATTAATTCAATATTCTGAACTTTTACATATTTTATTTATTTTTCACATTTTTATTTTATTCTAATAGACATGGAGACAGTGTTAGAGGTAAGACAGAGAGAGAGAGAGAGAGAACAGAGAAAACAGAACGCTGTTCAGCTCTGGCTTATGGTGGTTCTTGGAAGCAAACCTGGGACCTCAGAGCCTCAAGCATGAGTCTTCTGCATGACCATTATGCTGTCTCTCAAGCCCCTATTTTCGCCTTTTAACTATGCGATACCAAAAGTAGGTGGCATTTAAAGCTGGCCAGAGATGGGTTTGAGTTCTCATGTGTCACTTCCTTGGTAAGTAAGAGTTAACTGTTCACCCTCTTTGGTGATACTGTGACCGTGGTGAAATTCCAACAAAACACCGCAGTCAGTCCCACATCACTTGATAAATATCTGTCACTATCCCTCTTCCCTGTGACAGTTCTCTGGAGGCACCTGAGCACATTCCAGTGAAAGCAGACACCTGGCTGTGACTTCACATGCTGAGCTGCTGCTGTGAGTGTTGTGTCGTTGTGGCTTCTACTGGCCTAACTTGGGTCCTCATCCTTGGCTAGTTTCTGCCACTTGTGCAGCCCGTCCTGGGTGGAGGTTGGATCTGGGCGGGTAATGTCGCCCCAGCACAGAAGGAGAGGTTATGCTTTAACTCCTGTTTGCCCTCTGCGCTGTGAGCTAATAAGCAGAGACTGCAGAACTGGAGGGTCAGATTCAGGGAGTGTGTGGACCCTGAGCTACCTTTGGCTTTCCTTTGATTCACTCACCACGGGCTATATATCAGACTCGAAGGCCTGTAGTGTAGAAACAGATGTGTCTCTGCACTCGGGAAGTGCAGAGCCTGACATTCTGGTGAAACCAAGTCTTCCGTGGGCTAGAGAGATAGCATAATGGTGACAGAAAAAGACTTTCAGAGACCAGGTGCTGGCACACCTAGTTAAGCGCACATAGTATGAAGCATAAGGACCTGCACAAAGATCTGGGTTCAAGCCCCAGACCCCCACCTGCAACAGGGTCGCTTCACGAGCAGTAAAGCAGGTCTGCAGGTGTCTGTCTTTCTCTTTCCCTATCTGCCCCCTCCTCAATTTCTCTCTTTCTTATCCAATAAAATGGAAATAACCCTGGAGGCAAAAAAAAAAAAAAAAAAAGACTTTCATGCCTGGGTTTCTGAGGCCCCGGGTTCGATCTCAGAAGCACTATCGACCAAAGCTGAGCAATGCTCTAGTTTCTCTGTATCTCCCTCTCTCTCTTTAATTACAGTAAAAAAGAACAGACTCATACTATATCCTAATGTCTTGTCATCATGTCCTTTTAAGTCACTATCCTCAGGGTAAGTAATATCTTTTATTCTAACAGAATGAATTTAAAATTTTAAGACTCAAATCTGTCTTAAAGTATACATAGAATTTTGAACTCTAGTAGGAAGATTCTAGAGCACTTATCCATCCAGTTTTGACTCATTGTTTGGTAATATATTTATTTAACAAAGATCTATTCATTGTAAAAGCTTACTGTACCAGAAAGTCTTCTCGCATTTGCTTGAAAATCACTCACTCTTCCTTCACATTGTATCGCCTATCTCTCTCTTTACAGTCCCACTCAGGACATGAACTCAGTCAGGGACAGGCGTCTGCTTCCCAGCAACGCAAGGTAAGTAAATGCTCACTTCAGACAGTCAACACGACTGCCCCCAACATCTTTCATTATGTCAGACACATTTGTCATGAGAGCACTGCAGACTCACATGTGTCCATAAATATTTGATTTTGGCAGACCCAGTTGACCCGCTTGAAAGTCAGAAGCGGGGGCTTGGGGGGGGTGTCTTATCTCTGTCCTTGGAAATAGGACAATGGAATGAAGGAAAGTTTGACTATGGTCTCAGATCTGGTCAATCAATAACCCCATGTGGCTAGTGGGAACCGGGGGTTCGGGAAGAGGTTATCAGAGATTACGTTTCTTAACACTTTCATAATGTTATCAGGAATTAAAAGGTAACATGGAGCAAACATTTACAAGTTGCGTGGGACATGGCACAGAGTAAATGCTGGGATCTGATAACCTCTGGGCAGCACCTCTAGAAGCGAGGCTGAACCATCTCAAAAATGCCCCCTCTTCAAAGATGCATTCTCCATCATGTCAAAAATTAACTTGTAATATGTTCTTCTGGCATATGGGACGCGTCACAGAGGGAGGAATGTCACTGGGGTGAAAGGGCCACACAGCCAGATGAGAGAGGTTGCATCAGACAAAGCGTGTCAACCAGGAAACACTCACATTTTCTAAAGAAACACAAAACAAGCGGACATTGTGGAAGAGAAAGTGTGAGGCCATTACCCTTCCTCCCACGGATCGCATATAAAAGATGTGTATTGGCCTGCGGAAACTGTGTGGGGGTTCTGCAAAAAACTTTCATGCCTGAGGTTCTGGGGTCCGAGGTTCAATCCCCCAAACCATAGTAAGCCAGAGCTGAGCAGGGCTCTGCTCTCCCTTGTACCATTCTCTTTCTGGTTAAAATAAATACATAAAATATTTCTGAAGAAAGGAAAGAAAGGTGTGTGGTAGCTCACAGGGACATATCGCCCTCCCATCTTCTTGTAGTAGGCTCTCTTCTTTTTTCCTTTTTTTTTAAAAAATATATTTTTTTATTATTTATTTTTCCTTTTGTTGCCTTTTTTGTTTCATTGTTGTTGCAATTATTATTATTGTTGTTATTGATGTTGTTCGTTGTTGGATAGGACAGAGAGAAATGGAGAGAGGAGGGGAAGACAGAGAGGAGGAGAGAAAGACAGACACCTGCTGTCCTGCTTCACCACCTGTGAAGCGACTCCCCTGCAGGTGGGGAGCCGGGGTTCGAACCGGGATCCTTATGCCGGTCCTTGTGCTTGGCGCCCCCTGCGCTCAACCCGCTGCGCTACCATCTGACACCTTCTCCTCTTTTTTTCCTATGGTGTCATTTCTCCAGCCTCCCTGGGGCAGAAACTTAAAATCTCTCTCTCTTCCTCCCCAATCAGTCAGGGGCATTTTCCTCTGATATATCCTGTCTCTCCCCAAACCTCCCTTGCTGTGATAAGAGATGGTCAAGGAGGAGAAAGGGAGAGAGCAAAAGTTAGATCAAGAGAGAAAGAGAAATTGAGAGGTAACAATTCTAAAAAAAAAAAAAGGATTCCTGGCTCACAGACTTCCCAAGACCACAGTATCTTCATTTTTCTTCCCCTGTTGAACTTGACAGTGGCCCTGCATCCTGCTCCTGAACGAAGGGCCTGGTGCTTCTGACCACAGCTTTCACAGAGCTGGAGGAGGTTTGAACAGTGTCAGTGGAGCCTGGGATGGCCTTGGGGTTCAGAACAATGAGTTGGCAGTTTCAGAAAAGGACAGTGGGGGAGGGAGAAAAGAAAATATTGGTGACTTTGCCCTTTTTTCTTTCTGGCAGATTTTCTTGGTGGAGGATGTGTTTCATCATTTCCAGAATTAGAAATGTTTACAATTGGGTCACTATTTCTCAGAATTATACTATATTCTGCAGCCACATGGGGTGGTAGCAGAAAGTCAAGGGTGCATTGCAAAAACAGTTCGAATGTAATGTACAAATGGCCTTGGCCTGGGGCAACAGCTAATTATGTAAAAGAAAGACTTCCATGCTTCTGAGGTCCCAGGTTCAGTCTCCATAAACCACCAGAGCTGAGCAGTGTCTGCCGCCTCTTTCTTTCCTTCTTTCTTTCTCTTTCTTCCTTTCTCTCTTTTTTATTTCTTTCTGTATCTCTCTCATCAAAAAATAAATTCAATATTTTAAAGGGTCTTAAAGAAACGGAACAAAGGAAAGTTTTTCTGAAACTGTAACAAGTATTTTTATTCTTTTTTATTAGTGATTTAACACTTTTACAAAATTCTGAGCCCTCAGGGGTATAATTTCACATTTATATCTGTTGTAAACCATCACACACTCCATCCAAGTCCAGTTGCCCTGCCCTTCCTCCCAACTACCACAGTTCTCACAAAATCCAAGAGATAGTTTGGTCACCATATTTTTGAGAGTTAATTTGTTTTAGCCATCTATATTCCACACATTAGTAAAATCATAATAAGTAAGGTTTTTTTTTTTAATCGAGCATGAGAAGAAAAATTAAGGATCACAAAGAACCAAAATCTAGATACCGTGTGACATTGGACATAGAATGGAACAGGCACATACCCATATTTTAAACCAAGACTTTGATGTATGTTAAATACTTCAGGATCACACAGTGATTGTATATTGATTTTACTTATACCCACACAAATTAATGAAATAAAGGCCATCATAAACTTTTTTGAATGAGGGTGTAGAATATGAATCGGGCACAACTTAAAAAAAAAAAAAAGCACATTTAATGGATATCCACCTTGTGTGGATATGGGTTGGAATAAAGGAGAGCCCAAAACTAATTAACTTCCCGCCCCAGGCACCCATATCTCTCTCTGCAAAGCTAAGCTATCCCCCTAGGACATGACTGCCAAAATGATCCACATAAGCTCTCCAAGTAACCATCTATTCTGTCTAAAGGACACTGCCCTGGGCCTGCTGGCCAGATGAATTGGCACAATTATGTCCCTGTCTCTGTCTCCCCTGCCCCACCCCTCAGGGCAGCCTGAATGTTTCCCATATGACCCTCATTCTATGCAAACAAATTTGCTAAGAGGCAAAGGCAGTGCAGCAAGCCTTTTAAAGTCTTAGGTCCAAACTGATGGAGCAAAATGCAAATCCCCTATCAGTTTGCTGCCTTTAAAACTCAGCTGCCTGGCAGGCTTAGTCCCAGATCAAGTGGAGAACAAAATTCTCTCCTTAGTCCTGACACTGATATGGAGATGTCTGCCAACAAGGCCCAGATTAGCCAGTTCCAGGCTTTCCCTGCTACCTGTCCCCAACCTCCCTAGAGTCAGTGACTTAAGGGCCTCTGGTGCAGGGTCACAGGCTTCTGTCTTTGACTCCTGCCTGCTGTGGGAACTGTGGGAACCAGAACTCTCTGCTGCTGATGTCACACACATGCATTCTGGTTTTCTAATCTTATTATCTTTATTCCTTTATTGACTAGAGACAGCCAGAAATCAAGAGGGAAAGCGGTGACAGAGAGACAGAGACAGAGAGACACCTGCAGCCCTGCTTCACCACTTGCAAAGCTTTCCCCCTGCAGGTGGGAGCTTGAGGCTTGAACTCACGTCCTTGAGCATTTTAATAAGTGCGCTCAACCAGGTGCGCCACCACCTGGCCCCATATTCTGTTTTTTTCACCTCAGTGTTGTTGCCTTCTGTCAGTACATTTCTTTGGCCAGAAATGGTTTACTGTTTTTGAATTTGTTACTTTAATTAGTGATTTAATAATGATTGACAAGATTATCAGAAGAGGAACGTAGTTACACCTGGACAGAGCTTGTTTTTAAAAAGTCCATCCACGAATATGGGATGATCTCACCCTCAGGCAGAAGTTGAAAAACAAGATCAGAAAAGAGAAAAAAAAAAAAAAAAAGGAAAAAAAAACACACACAAGTAGAACCTGAAATGGAGTTGGCGTAGGGCACCAAAGTAAGAGACTCTGGGCTGGTGGGTGGGGAGAACACAGGTCCAAGAAGGAAGACAGAGGACCTAGTGGGGGTTGTATTGTTATATGGGAAACTGGGGAATGTTATGCATGTACAAACTAGTGTACTTACTGTTGAATGTGAAACATTAATTCCCCAATAAAGAAATTTAAAAAAAAAGAAAAAAGAAAAAGTCCATCCACATATGAGCAAAATCGTCTGGTAGCGTCGTCTTGCGTCCTAACTTATTTCACCCAGAACATGTGGAATATAGAAAATGAAAACACATGAGTGAAGCAAAATAAGTCACCAAAGTCTCTAAGACCTTGTGAGAATTCTGGCGGTTACCGCTGAGCGCGAAAGACGGAGAGCGAGGCACGCGGCACCGCCGCTGTCTCTGCCCTGTGTGTGGGGGTCAGCGGCCTGAGCACAGGACCGAGTGCACGTTGACGTGGGCTCTCTAGTGGGTGAGCCACCGCCAAACCCTACACTTCAAGTTTTCATGAGGACATACATAGCTTATATCTCATCCCTCTTCCATTCACTCTTCCATTCAGTCAATATTGATTAAGTGCCAGCTGTGGTGATGGGTTCTGGAACCACAGCATATGAAGACTTGGGTTTTATCCTGACAGTAATGGGTGTTACACAGAAGAAACAGGAATAATGTCCTGCTTAGATATGACATGGCGGGACATTATGTTCCTCCCTGCGGTAAGATCCAGAACTTGAACCTGAGTCCTTAAGCATGCCAAGGTGTGCAGACTGCTGAGTGTAGCATTGCCTTGCTTCCTGACATTCAACTTTCTGAGAGAGTGTGTTGAGGACCTGGGGAACCTTCCAGAAATTTGTCTGAGCTAGTAAATCTAGTAAATGTACACTGCCATGAGTATAGCATGAGATGGTCTTAAGGAAGGGTAGGGGTTAAGAGAGGGAGATAGAGTTGGCAAGAATGCAAGTAGAAAAAAGAAAAACATAAGAAAAATGAAATATGAGAATGCAAGACTTGGGCTAGGGAGAGAGCATAATGGTTCTATAGAATGAACTGCATGAGGAGCCCCAGTGGCAGAATCAGTTAGCGCGAGGTCCTTACACAGAATGAGCTACATGCCTGAGGCTCTGGGATCTCAGTATCAGTCCCCAGCACCATCATAAGCCAGAGCCTAGCAGTGCTGTGATATCTCTCTCTATATATATCTGTATCTTTCATTAAAAAATAATAATGACTCTTTGATCACAATCAGGCCACCCTGTAGCCTTGGGCCCTAGTCAGGGAGCCCTGGGATTCCCACACAGACATGGTGGGCTTAGACCTCTAACAGATCCCTCTCGCCATTGTCACTGGTCATGTCCATCAGGAACAACATAATGGAGCCCTTTGTAGGTCCCTATAGGATCCTCAATGTGGATCAACAATGGTAGGGAATGTTTAATTCTCCAAAGGCAGTTTGGACAACATACTCTACCTACTGCCCAAGGGAGGTGGGTCCTGAAATTAGTGCAGCCTGGAATGTCCCTAGCCGTGACCACAGACTGTGTGCTCAGACCTACAGGGATGCAGACCTACGCAGGCTCCTGTCCTGAATATGGGCCCCAGATCAAATTGATGGGGTTCACATTTAACAATATTTATACACGTTCCCAATATTTGGGAGCTACTCTCTTCCCTGATCCAGCTTTCTAGTCCTTTTTCCAACTATGGCACCATCTCCCCAGACAATAACCTGGGTCCACCTGCATATTAGCTGTCAGGCTGAGGCAAAAAGCAGTAAAGTCATGGGTCCCTTGGAATAGACCTAAAGTAGACCTACTAGCTTTTCCCAAATTGGAGACCCAAATCTTCATCCACAACATTCTTGCCTTGGCTCTATGCCAACTAGTGTGAGCACAACCAGCATTTAGCAAGAGCCTTGGAAAGTGTGTCGTTGCTTTGTTGAGAGAGACAGGGGAAAGGTTCTTTGGCTCTGTGACATTAGCCTTCCCAAATGTATCTTCTGAACCACATACCTCTAACAAGAGTGAAAACAGGTCCACAGGACCAGCAAAATAGTGTGCTTGGTTACTGCAGACTTGCCGCATGTGTAAACAAAGTCTGAGCCCAGCTTCCACCTCAGTAAAGAAAGATAGATGCTGGGTTTCTTTCCCTCCACTGTCTCTCTGATCCTCTACTTCTGTAAATACCATTCCCACCACCAAAAGACTATGTCCCATCCCATCCTCCTCACCCCTCCGCCCCGTGAAGCCAAAAACCCACCCTCACAGGTATTGATAAATTATAGCAAAATGTATACTTGAAAGCAAAAGTACACAATAGTCTGCAGTGAGTCAGTATGAAGTTCATAATGAAATAGTGTCTACTTAGACTTAGATACCCTCCTCACCTACTTCCTATTACAGTTCTCTCACTCACTCCAAAGCTAACCTTATCAAAGCAAGGACTACAAAAGCTGAATAAGGGCATGAGACTGGCAGACTTTAATGATGACTCTTTAGTCACTATCAGGCCACCCCATCAGCTGGGGCCCTAATCAGGGAGTCCTGAGATTCCCAAACAGACACGATGGGCCTAGACCTTGAATAAATCCCTCTCTCCACTGTTAGAGTCATCTCTATCAGGAACAACACAATAGACCCCTTTGTGGGCACCCATAGGACCTTGCCCTCAACTTGGATCAACAACGTAGAGAATATTCCATCCTCCAAAGGAAGGATGGACAATATACTCTGTGCTACACCTGAGGAAGATGGGTCCTGATATTGGGGCAGCTTGGAATGTTCCTACTCATGACCACAGAATGTGAGCTCAGACCTACAGGGATGCAGAGGTCACATAGGCTCCTAAGCTAAATATGGGCTCCAGATCACATCAAATCGATGGGGTTTACAGTCAACAATATTTATATACCTTTCCCATATTTGGGAGCTACTGTCTCCCCTGGTCCTTTTTCCAACCATGATATCATCTCCTCAGACAATAAATAACTTGGATCCTACTGCATATCAGATTTTAGACTCAGGGAAAAAAAAAAAACAAAAAAACTAGTATAGCCACAGGCCTTTTGGGATATAACTAAAATATGCCTACTAGCTGTCTACAAAACAGAGACCCCCCCCCCCCAACTCTTCATCTGCACTACTCTAGCCTTTAGGTTCATGATTAGTCAAAAAGTTTTTGGCTTTCTATGTTGACTCTCTTTTCAGCCACCAGCTTCCAGATGCTAGCAGGACGCCGACCAGATTTCCCTGGACAGACAACCCCACCCATGTGTCCTGGTGCTCTGCTTGCCCAGAGCTCTTCCCCGCTAGGGAAAGAGAGAGACAGGCTGGGAGTATGGACCGACCTGTCAACGCCCACATTCAGCGGGGAAGCAGTTACAGAAGCCAGAACTCCTCCCCATCTTCTGCATCCCACAGTGACCCTGGGTCCATACTCCCAGAGGGATAAAGACTAGGAAAGATATCAGGGGAGGGGATGGGATATGGAGATCTGGTGGTGGGAACTGTGTGGAGTTGTACCCCTCTTATCCTATGGTTTTGTCAGTGTTTTCTTTTTATAAGTAAAATAAAATAAAAATCAGTCAACCAATCAATAAAAAGTATATGCCAATAAAAACAGACCAATGTAAAAAAAAATTAAGGGTTGGGCTGTAGCGCAGAGGGTTAAGCGCAGGTGATGCAAAGCACAAGGACCTGAGTAAGGATCCCGGTTTGAGCCCCCGGCTCCCCACCTGCAGGGGAGTCACCTCACAGGCGGTGAAGCAGGTCTGCAGGTGTCTGTCTTTCTCTCCCCCTCTCTGTCTTCCCCTCCTCTCTCCATTTTGGGCCGGGTGGTGGCGTACCTGGTTGAGCGCACATGTTACAGTGTGCAAGGACCCAGGTTCAAGCCCCCGGCCCCCACCTACAGGGAAAAAGCTTCACAAGTGGTGAAGCAGGGCTGCAGGTGTCTCTCTGTCTCTCTGTCTCCCCCTTCCTTTCAATTTCTGGCTGTCTCTATCCAAAAAATAAATAGAGATTAAAAAAATTTTAAAAGGAGGAGTGAGCTTACTGGAGTGGGGTTTTGAAGATCCAATCCTTGTGTCTAAGTAGCTTGAGTGGTAGAGGTGCAAACACCAATTGTCTGAGCTAAAATCAATTTACAATCTGAACTGAGACAGACTTGGCTAAAGAAGAGGCTGAGGACTCTCAGTAAGTGTCATGGAAAGCCAGCGATACGAAGAAGCTACAATGGAAGTACAGAATGGCCTGCAGCAAAACCAAAGAACACAGAACTTTAGTGACAAAAGAAAATGTAAAATTACCTCAGCAAATTCTTACTGAGGACAGCTTGCACATTAACAATAGAACCCATTACCCAATATGACATTGTGATCCATTTCTTCCCATAGGAATACCTTTTGTATAAAAATGTTTCATATATTTCTTTGATTTAAGCAAATGATGTAAAGCAAAATACTTCAACCTGAAGTCAGGGATCTGAATTAGTTTCCATCTTCATTTATTATTAACATCTCATTCAGTCATCCCTGTATGCATCTGATCATTCCAACAAAAAAGTTTGCAAAATCTACTTACATTCTAGTTTCTATGTGAGTGAAGCAACTGCCAGTTACCTTTGGGACTTATATTTCCCTTTTGTAGAACAGAGTTGGCATTTCTTCTATCAGTGACCTTATAAGGCATGCAAGAATCAGATAAGATAGTATGGGAAAGGACTGAACTATGGGCATTACGTTTCTTCCCTTGGAAATACGTGTAAGTTTGCTGAACTTATTTCAACCTGGTCTGAAGACTGTTGTCATTATCTTGATGTGCTGATTGCAGAAGGCATCTTTTGATCTCCTAAGCCACTATTGAAAATCTGGGCAGCACTCTGTCATTATTCCAAGTGCTTTTAGCATGCGATGTGTGGTTCAATTTTACTTGAAAACTGTCAAATACCAATTGGGATTAGCCTGATCTATTGATTTCTTCCTCTGGTGAAATAGAAAATATCAGATTCAGAATCTATCAAAGAAATGGAATAAAACCCTCTGTTGCTGGAGAATGGGTTGAGGTGGTGGCAGAGGACTCAGTAGGGAACTACTCTCCTTGTTGTCTTTTGTCATCTGGAAAACACTCTGCCTTGTCAATTTCTGTCCAGGAGGGTTAAAAGTGCATGCAGTTTTAGAGACAGCATTCCACATGTTTTCTAAGGATTCTTCCCAGTTCCTTCCCATTTAAAAATTTTTTATTAATTACTTAAAATGACAGGGCCTCATGTTGATATGATTTTACCCATCTACAACTTTTTCTTTTAATTTCAGTTAGAAATATAAGGACAGAAAAAATGGAGAGGCAGACAGTACTGCTCTACTATCTGTGAAGCTACTGAGATACGATGATCCATGTAGTGTGGGTCCTGGCTCAAACCCTGGGTTTACACTTGGTTATGCATATGCTCTGCTGAGTCAGTTACCTCCCACCCACTGTCCTATTGCTGTTGGCAGACCTCCTCCCCACCTTCTGCATCCCACAGTGACCCTGGGTCCATGCTCCCAGAGGGATAAAGACTAGGAAAGCTACCAGGGGAGGGGAGGGGATACAGAGTTCTGGTGGCGGGAATTGTGTGCAGTTGTACCCCTCTTACACTATGGTTTTGTCAGTGTTTCCTTTTTATATATAAAAAAAGAAAAAAAAAGGTATGTATGTATTGATTTTGTATCCTGATATTGTACTGAATATATTAATTATTTCCATAGTTTTTTGGCGGAGTCTTTGGTGTTCTCTAGGTATATTATCATGTCATTAGCTAATAGTAATAGATCTTTCTTCCCAATCTGTTTGTCTTCTAGTTCTCTTTTTTGTCTAATTGAAGTGGCAAGGACCTCAAGAACTAGGTTGACTAACAGTGTAAATAGTGCTCATACTTGTTAGGTTCCCTTTTTTAGGGGAAAGCTTTCATCGTTTCCCCATTAAGAATGATGTTAGCTGTGAGTTTGTTTTAAATGGTCTTTATTATTTTAAGGAATGGTCCTTCTAGTCCAAGTTTCTGGACTGCCTTTGTTATAAAAGGATGGTAGATATTGTCAAATGTTTTCCTCTCTCCATTGTTACTAGTCATCTAACAAAACAGACCCCTTTGTGGGCCCCCATAGGACCTTGCCCTCAATTTGAATCAACCACAGTAGAGAAAGTTCCATCCTCCGAAGGGAGGATGGACAACATATTCTGTGCTATAACTGAGGAAGATGGGTCCTGAAATTGGAGCAGCCTGGAACGTTCCTACTCATGACCACAGAATGTGAGCTCAGCTCTACAGGGATGCAGAGGTCACACAGGCTCCTAAGCTGAATATGGGCTCCAGATCACATCGAATTGATGGGGTTTACAGTCAACAATATTTACACACCTTTCCCATATTTGGGAGCTACTCTCTTCCCTGATCCAGCTTTCTTGTTCCTTTTTTCCAGCCATGACATCATGTCCCCAGACAATAACTTGGGTCCACCTGCATATCAGATGTGAGGCTCAGAAAAAAAACAAAACACTAGTATAGTCATGGGACCTTAGGAAATATACTTAAAATAGAGCTACTACCTATCTACATATGAAGACTCCCAAATCTTCATCTGCACTACTCCAGCTTTTATGTTCATGATTAGTCAACAATCTGTTCAATCTGTTCAGCTTTATATATTAACTCTTTTTTTTTCAGCCACCAGGTGCTAGATGCTACTGTGATGCCAACTGGACTTCCCTGGGCAGACAACCCCAACAATGTGTCCTGGAGCCCTGCTTCCCCAGAATCCCACCCCAGTGGAGAAAGAGAGAGGCAGGCTGGGAGTATGGACCAACCTGTCAACACCCATGTTCAGTGGGGAAGCAGTTACAGAAGCCAGACCTCCTCCCCACCTTCTGCATCCCACAGTGACCTTGGGTCCATACTCCCAGAGGGTTAAAGAATAGGGAAGATACCAAGGGAGGGATTTGGATATGGAGCTCTGGGGTGCACATTGTGTGGAAATGTATCCCTTATCCTACAGTCTTGTTAATATTTCCATTTTATTAATAAAAATTAAAAGAAAAATATTTATATATTCATTTATTTATTTTACCAGGAGACTGCTTAGCTCTGGTTTATGGTGATGGTGGTGATGGTGTGTGTGGTGTGTGGGGGGGTTAAACCTGGGATTATGTTTTAGCATAACCATTTTTAAAATAACTGTTGTAGCTTTTTTGTTGTTGTTGTTCCTCCAGGGTTATTGCTGGGCTCAGTGCCTGCACCATGAATCCACCGCTCCTGGAGGCCATTTCCCCCCCTTTTGTTGTCCTTGTTGTTGTAGCCTCGTTGTGGTTATTATTATTTCCATTGTTGATTTCATTCGTTGTTGGATAGGACAGAGAGAAATGGAGAGAGGAGGGGAAGACAGAGAGGGGGAAAGAAAGACAGACACCTGCAGACCTGCTTCACCGCCTGTGAAGCGACTCCCCTGCAGGTGGTCTGGCTTCTGTAACTGCTTTCCCACTGGTCGAAGAAAGGGAGATGAAGTAGTGATGTGTAAAGAAAGATGAACACTACATAAAGACCAGACAGCGTGTGCAGACTCTAATGTACATAGTCATGTCTAAGGTTCAAGGGATCAGATAGCGGCTTGTGCGGCTGAAGTCTGACAAGTGTGTGTCTCTGTGTGTCTCTGTGTCTGTGTGTCTGTGTGTGTGTGTGTGTGTGTGTGTAACTGTGTGTTGTAACTCAAGACAAAGATGAAGAAAGAGAATATATCAGATTATGCACGGCTGTATAGCTCATACCAAGGCATTTTCCTCTAAGTACAGCTAGTAGTTATATGCATACAAAGGGCTAGCATAATTCAATTTATATTTTTAAAATATTGCTCAGAATATATATGATCAGTGAGTTAGAGAAGACAGGAGAAAAAGCAAGGAGGGGGGACAGGCAATGGAACATCTGGTTAAGTGCTCACATCACAGTGCACAAGGACCCAGGTCCAACCCCCTGCTCCCCACCTGCAGGGGGAAAGCTTCACAAGTGGTGAAGCAGGGCTGCAGGTGTCTCTCTGTCTCTCTCCCTCTCTATCTCCTCCTCCCCTCTCAAGTTCTCTATGTCTCTAGACAATGATAAATAAATTTAAAATTATTTAAAAATAAAAAGAAACAGCAGGTAGGACCAGTTACTTAATAGATTTTTCTGGAAAACTTGAAAAGGAATTATACCCGACATACTCAGGCGATATGAGGGAAGAGTGTGAAGTGTCCTCTTTTCTAAACCTAAGCGTTTTGGTGTCCAAAGTATGCATCATCTTCTCTAACATTGCTACTTTGGGGAAGAAGTGTTGGCTCTCCCAGTAGAATGCACATCTTACCATGAAAGAAGACCTGGGTTCAAGTCCTAGGTCCCCACCAGCAAAGGAGAAGCCTCACTAGCAAGTGTTGGAGCAGTTATGAAGATGTCTCTTCTTTCTATATCTCCCTCTTTGTCTTTCACACACTCTGCAAAATAAATAAATAAATAAAAAGATGGCTGCTAGGAGCAGTGGATCCACACAAGCACCAAGACTCAGCAATAACCCTGGTGGCAAAAATAAGGAAGTCAGGAAGGAAGTAGTAAGGAAGGAAGGAAGTATGTAAATAATACTACTTTGAAAGCCCTCCATTACTTGGAGTCAGAGACCCTTAGCCTGTTTGCTGCCTGGCTCTGCATTGTGGCATGCTAGCCATTTTCTGAGAATGTGCACTTTACCCAGGACAGAGGCTGTGCCCTGTCTTGTCCATTTCTTGGTCCAACCACAGAGTTTACTGTGTCAGAGACACTGGTAAGATGTCAAATTTGTGGGAGCTCTATACTGGTTGGCCTGTTGGGGAGTTCTTCATGTGTCATGAAACTCTGAGTGGAGCCCAATCTAGGGTCTTGGGATTGATTCTGATGTTGAAAGAATTGTGGGAGAGCTTGAGCATACAAAAGACACCTCTGTCTGCCTGAAGTGACCAAGAAATCACAGGCAGGAAGTCAAATTGATTTCTGCAAGGCTATTTCAGGGGAAGGTGTTCTTGACTAGGGCAGACTCTCTCAAAAACACTTCGCGTTCCATTTCTAAACCCTGCTGCGACAATTATGGCCCAGAAATACTTGCTTGCAACACAGAGCTTAGGAGACGCTGTCATCTTTGACAAGGGGCTTGCATTTATCAGCAGTGTGTCTGGGAACTGTTGGACAGAAATCATAACTAAGCTGTCACCAGGGCCTCCCATTACCTTCAAGAAGATTCATTTTAATTCACCTCCAAAGAGATTTAAGTGCCTTGCACCGGGTGCTGTGCCCGGATGGTAGGTGAGGGGGGGGGAGATCAGAATATCTGTAAAGACTCTTGGTTCCTGAGGAACACACACTTGTGTGGGGCTGACAGCTAAGTGTAGCAGCTGAGGATGTAAACGAGGCTGTATGTACAGACAGTGTTACGTGCATGTGATTGGTTGGGAAAGATATGTAAAATAATGGGTCCCTTCTGGAAAGAAGGCTACATTGCCTATTTGGTTGTAAATAAGTTTCATGTCTGCTACATGAGTAGGAGTTGATTTGTCCCTCCCTGCCAAGTCCTCACAGAAAGGGAAATTTACCACTTAAAGTCAATAATTTTAGAGGTAGACTGGGTTCAATTCAATTACTTAATGAATTGTGGCATCTGTGACAAAATATTAATAATTCTTCATCATGGTTTACACAGCTACTTAATGAGATAATAATACTACTTTCTCCACAGTGCTGCTGTAAGAATTAAATATGCTTATTAACAGATTCTGAAGCACTCTGTAAGGCTTGTTAAGAAATGTGGATTAAAAAAAAAAGAAATGTGGATTGTATTGTACGGTCAATAAATAACCACACAGTTCCAAGCAAGGGAGTCCTAAACTAGACCAGATAAAGTGACATAATTCTTTTAAAAATCATTTCATTACCTTTATTTGTTGGATAGAGACATCCAGAAATCAAGAGGGAAGGGGCTGATTGAGAAGGAGAGAGAGACACCTGCAGCCCTGCTTCACCAGTCACAAAGGCTTCCCTCTGCAGGTGGGGACTGGGGGCTCAAACCCGGGTTCTAGCACATTATAGTATGTACGCTCAACTAGATGCACCACAACATAATTCTTATTTGAAGAAATAGTAGCCAAAGACCAGGGGCATAGCACATTGGGTTTGCACCATATTTTTATGCCTGAGCCTCAGACGCCTCAGGACCAACCCTTGGCACCGCCATTGGCAAGAGCTAAGCAGTCTTTGGCCTTTCCTAAAAATAAAATAATTGAGTTGAAAAATAATAGATGATGGCCAGTGAGATCACTCACTTGGAGAGTATGCTGCTTTGTGCTGTGCGTGACCCAGATTTGAGCCTGACCCCCATGACACTGAAGGAAGCTTTGGTGCTGTGGCCTCTTTCACACTCCTCTTCCTCTGTCTCTGTAATATAAAGGGAAAATAAAAGCTGAGAGTTTTCCCATGCTTAAGAAAGAAATAAACACCAGACACAAGTATCTATAAGTGTTCCAAATAAAACAGATCCAAACCTAGCTCTCCAAAACCAAAACCTATCTCTTACACACAGGTACACACACCAATCTAAGATACTAAATAATGTAAAGAGACAAAATGAAATATTCCAATGATGACACAGGCAGCACTCCCTAATCCTGAAGAATTCTCAGGGGTTCTTAAAATGACAATGATAAAGAAAGAATTTTAAAGCAGCAAAAGAAAAGAAAGGCACATACAAAGAATCCCCCTAAGGTTACAAGCTAATTTTCTGAACAGAAATTCTGAAGAGGGAAAAACAGAAAAACTAGGCTAATATATTCATATTTTTGAAAGGAAATTACCTCTACCCTATAGCACTCTACTCTGCTAGGATATCACCTAGCCTGGAAGGAGTGATAAAGGCCTTTTCACAAAAGCAACATCAAAATGACTTCAGTACCACTAAGCTGACCCTACAAGATATATTAAATGGAATTATGTAAAAGGAAACTACTGAGTAGTTCACTCATCTGGAATAATAAAGAAAACATTGGAAAATAACCAAACTCAAGGAAGATCATCCTTTGGACTCAGACTGATGAACTGAGGCCACCAAAGGTGGTTGGTTATGGGTAGTGTGATTCTAATGTGAACTTCCGTAAAAGCAGTATCCATACTTGGTGGTGGATGAATTGTGGTAATACCTTTGAAGAGATGTGAAACTGAACTTCTGAAATATTTGTAATTTTGTAAACCAATGTTACTTCAAGAGATCAAGCAGTGTGGGGGAGAAATAGCACAGTGGTTATGCAAAGAGACTCCCATGCCCCAAGGATCAAAGCCCCGGGCTAAATTCACCTTCTCTGCCAGCTGCCAGAATCAAGCTGGACAGCACAGCTTGGCCCTCTGAGTTTCTAAGCAATTCCTGTTTCTAGCCTGCGGGTTCTCAGGCAATTATTCACTGTGTTCTCATCAGGAGAACAATGTGGAAAGGCTCCCACTACACAGCCCCTCCTCTAGACAACTAGGGTGTAGATCTTCTCCTGAGTTTCCTGGTCAGTTCTCTGCCCCTGATGTCAGCACAGGGTCTCCACAATGGTGCTCCAGCCCCCAAGGGGCAGTAGCAATGGAGACTTACAGTTGCATTTGGTGAGTCTTAGGGGATCCTCTCCTCCCTTCAGCTGTCTTTTTGTTGGTAAAACAGACTGGACATGGCTCCTCAACTGGCAAACTGCCAGACTGTTACCAGCCGCTTGGGAGTAGATATGGGCTTTAGCCCCAGGAGTCTCTCCTCAGCTCCTCTCTCTCCATGAGCCACACGTGTTTTAACTCACCAGCGTCTTGGTGGGTTCCCAAAGTCGTCCCAGTCTCATCTTGTTGAGGTCTCAGGTGATCTTCTTTGATATTCCTAGTTGACCAGAGGAGAGGAAACAGCTGCTGCTACTCTGTAGCCCCCCCAAACCAATGTTAACCAAAACCATTTGTAAACAAAAAGAAAGAATGAGCTGGAAGGACAAGTAAAAGAAAGGCATAGATTCCAAGCAGGTGATTGTGGCAGTCATCTTTCAGAATGAAAGGAGAGCAGCAAATGGGAACTATAACTTGCTAAATGTTCAGATTCCTTAAGCAATTTGTCCATGAACTCCCCTTCATATATAGTAGTCCAAGGATTCTCCAGGATTAGGGAGTGCTGCCTGTGCATCTACTCATCACTGGAATATTTCATTTTGTCTCTTTACAATCTTTAGCATCTAAGATTTTTCTCTTCCAACAGTCCAACAGAGAATCATGTTCACAGGCAGATACTTATAAATTACCTATGATGGACAACTAAACAGATTGATCAATGAATGAGTGTCCTAGGGAAACAGAGTTTCTGCTGAGCTCTGTAGATAGTTACATTAGCCAGCCCTCTGCCCTCTTGTTTTCTCTGCTGGAGAAGCTTTGTGAAGAAAGAATTATGATAAGAAGTATATTTGGGGACATTAATCTGGTGTTGACAAACATTTTAGATTCAAAGAGAAAAAGAAAGATTGTTTGAGCTTAGAATGTCCTTTTCAATGTGTTTAATGCCAGTCTCTCACAAATCACAACAAATCTGGGCTGGTAAAATAATTCATTTGGATAGTGCACCTTCTTTGTAATATCTGTGACCCAGTTTTAAATTACCTTGAGCATTAGAGATAGTCTTGTGCTGTGCTATCTTTGTGTTTCCATCTCACTACACCGGGAAACGTCATGCAGAAGCAATGAATCTCCAAGGGTAACTAATAATAATTAAAAATAACAAAACTCCTTGTCTTATTCATAGTCCAGGTTAGGGTTAGAGCCTAGCCTCTGTGGCATTAAAAGAAGCCTTGCTCTCAGTGTGGATCAACACTGGTAGGGATTGGTCCATTCTCTGAAGGGAGGTTGGACAACATACTCTATCTACCACCTGAGGAAGATGGGTCCTGAAAGTAGTGCAACCTGGAATGTTCCTAGCTGTGACCACAGAATATGAGCTCAGACCTACAGAGATGCAGAGGTCTCACAGGCTCCTGTGCTGAATATGGGCCCCAGATCAATTGATGGGGTTTATAGTTAACAATATTTATATACTTTTTCCAGATTTTGGACCTACTCTCTTCCCTGATCCAGGTTTCTAGCCCATTTTCCAACTATGACATCATCTCCCCTGACAATAACCTGGGTCCACCTGCATATTAGGTGGCAAGCTCAGGCAAAAACTAGTAGTCATGGGCCCCTTGCAATATAACTAAAATAGACCTACTGGCTTTATCCAAAATAGAGACCTCCAACTCTGCAACGTTATTGCCTTTAGGTTGCATGATTAGTCAACACTTTGTTCTGCTTTATATCTTAATTCTTTTTTATCCAACAGGTTCCAGATACTACCATAATGCCAACCTGACTTCCCTGGTCAGACAACCCACCAATATGTTCTGGATCCTCAACTCCCCAGATTCCTGTCCCTCTAGGGCATGCTGGGGGTATGGATCGACTTGCCAATGTCCATGTTCAGTGGAGAAGCAATTACCAAAGCCAAACCTCTCACCTTCTGCACCCCACAGTGATCCTGGATCTATACTCCCAGAGGGATCAAGATTAGGGAAGCTATAAAGGGAGCAGATTGGATACAGAGTTCTGGTTGTGGGAACTGTGTGGAATTGAACCCCTCTTATCCTATGGTCTTATCAACATTTCCATTTTATAAGTAAAAAAAGAAGCTTTGGCTCTGTGGTCTCTTTTACTGTCTCTATGTCTTCCTACCTATTCTGTAGCTTAAAAAAAGTTACAAATTCTCCTTCCATGAACTACCTTCTGTTGAACTAGGGATATAGATCATTGGCCTGTTGCATGTGTCTCATGCATAAAGACTTGGGTACAATTCCTAGCATTGCAGAAAACAAAATAAACATTCAGTGATGCCAGTCATTATTTTAATGCTAACACATATAAGCCAGCACAACACAACACACATATGTACTTCACACACACACATACCCCACTGTTTAATCTTTACAATAACCTCACATTGATATACATTGATATTGTCCGTTTCCTGTTTGAGTCAACTGAGCTACAAAGAAGACCAGAGTCATGTCCCTAATAAAGAGTAAGGGTCAGCAACAACACTTAATAATTGTCAATGCATGTGGGAATTGAAGAGTCAATAGAATGTCTGGACAAGAGGCTGGTGGTGAGCTACAGACTGTGCCAGAAATCATATATTCAGCTTCACAACAATGTTCGAGGCCACGCAGGAAAGGAGACCCCCATGTTAACCTGGGCAGTATTACAAAAAATGACTCTCCAAATGAGAGAGTTTGAAGTAGAGACAGTTGAGAAAAAGAGAGTGAAATTTGCTCAAGATTACAGAAAATATGGCCCATTGGGAGATTTAACACCTTTCTCTGCTGACAAGATCAAGCTCTTCCATTATTATTGCCTCCTGTAAGTGGCATTTGAAACAGACACCATTTCAACTCCACAGAGCCCAGGGAGGGAGGCCCAAGAAATATTTTCAATTTGCTGGATTCTGTGACCTTGAAAATAGAAGTGGGATCTGTGTATCTGAGAGAGACGCTGTGTGTGTGTGTGTGTGTGCACTCACCACATGGAAAGCATGCTGACATAGTTCTCAGACACAAGCCCTACCTGAACCTGGAAATAAGCTCCACTCTGTTTCTTCTTTTTTTTTTCTTCTTCTTCTTCTTCTTTTTTTTTTTTTTTTTCTCCTCCAGGGTTATTGCTGGCCTCAGTGCCTGCACGATGAATCCACCGCTCCTGGGGGCCATTTTCCCCCCTTTAGTTGCCCTTGTTGTTGTAGCCTCATTGTGGTTATTATTGCCATCGTGATGTCGTTCATTGTTGGATAGGACAGAGAGAAATGGAGAGAGGAGGGGAAGACAGAGAGGGGGAGAGAAAGACAGACACCTGCAGACCTGCTTCACCGCCTGGAGCTGGGGGCTCGAACCAGGATCCTTACGCCTGTCCTTGCACTTTGCTCCACATGCGCTTAACCCACTGCGCTACCGCCCGACCCCCTACCCCCCCCACTGTTTCTAAGGCATCTTGTCCTATGCTATGCATCATAAAAAGACAAAAAGCATGGATGTCACCAATCAGTAGACATTACCAGAACATATACTAGTGTGAAGTACATTGGAACCTCAAGTGGGTAAGAGCTAGTACCCAGGCTCCAGAGCCTCCCACTATATGCCAACAGGAAGACAGAAGCATCCAGATGATGTGTTTGTAAAAGAAAAACAGAAAATTGACCCAAGAAAATTGTCATTGTAAGTGAAAGTATAAAAATACAGCCTGAAAACTGTACAATATGGAATAAAATTCCAGAATAAATTTGAGGATATTCAACAGGGATTTAAGACTGGATAAGGAACATTAAGCTTGTCTAGCTTATATAAAAAATGGATAATAACAATATTTTGGCAGGGAGTCAGGTGGTAGCACAGCAGGTTAAGCACACATGGCGTGAAGCGCAAGGACTGGCATTAAGGATCCCGGTTCGAGCCCCTGGCTCCCCACCTGTAGGGGAGTTGCTTCACAGGCGGTGAAGCAGGTCTGCAGGTGTCTTTCTTTCCCCTTCTCTGTCTTCCCTCCTCTCTCAATTTCTCTCTGTCCTATCCAACGACAGAAACAAGAACAACAATAGTAATAACCACAACAATGATAAAACAACAAGGGAAACAAAAGGGGAAAAAATGGTCTCCAGGAGCAATGGATTCGTAGTGTAAGGCACCGAGCCCCAGCAGTAACCCTGGAGGCAATATATATGCAGGGTAGTGGTAAATCTTGTTGAAAGCACATATTAAAATTCATAAGGACCCAGGTTTGTGCCCCCACTCCCCATCTGCAGGTGGTGGTATGGACTTCATGAGTGGTGAACAAGGTCTGCTGGTGTATATCTTTCATAGGTCTGCTATGTGTGGTCCATTGGCTTGTATGGTAGTTTTCCATCCTTTCACTTTGAGCCTGTTTGTCTTGTTAAGTTAGGTGGGATTCCTGCAGACAACATATTGTTGGGTTGTGTTTTCTGATCCATCTTCCTACTCTGTTCCTTTTCAAAGGTGAATTCAGACAATTCACATTTATTGATATTATATATTTAAGATATTTAAGCCATTATTTTAAACTTTTAGACTGTTCTGATACATGGCATATTTATGGTGATGCACTGTTTATAGGAGACTTTTCAGAACTTCTTGCAGGGCAGGCTTGGTGATAGTTGATTCCTTCAACTGTTGCATGTCTGAGAAGGTTTTTACTCCTCCAGCTCATCTGAATGACGTCTAGCCAGATACAATACTCTTGGTTAAAAGCCTTTCTCACTGAGTTTTCAGTATATATCTTGTCATTCTCATCTGGCCTTTAGAGTTTGTGTGGAGAAATATACTGATAATCTTATAGGCTTTCCTCTGTAAGTGACTGTTTTTCTCTCGCAGCCTTCAGAATCCTTTCTTTATTCTTATTCATTTTAAATATGATGTATCTTGGGGTCTTTAGGTCTGGCTAAATCCTATTTGGGACTCTGAGATTCTTGCACCTTTATTTCTTTTATGTTGTCTAGAGTAGGACATTTCCAGCTATTGTCTTCTATAGAATGGCTTACTTCCCCTTCTTTCTTTGTCATCTGGCAAGCCCATAATGTGTATGTTATTTATTTTGAAGTCATCCCTTATTTCTCTTTTGTTTTTTTCAGTATCTGTTAATTTCTTGTTTGGTTCTCTTACTGCTTTCTTTGATTTCTCTAATTCTTCCTAGATCTTGCTAATTCTGTTTTCTGCCTCAGGTATTCTGTTCTCTCTCCCCTATTTTTTTCTATAACTCAACTATTTTGTTATGAAATAAAATGTTCCCCAATTGCACAGTAGACAGACTGTTGTGTATGCTGTTCCTGAACTTCAGCAAACCTAGGGGACTAGAAATGTGACCAATTGAGTTAAATTATTTTGTTTCACACAATGTAGGCAACCAAATTGGATGTTTCATTTTGTATTCAATTGCATCTTGGTAGCCCAGATTGGGTGTGGAACATAATCAATCCACCTCATGCTTTGTCTTACATGATGACTCACAATGTGACCAATCCGTTCACACATTACCCTTGAACACACCTGATTGGCGTACCTTGTAACCAATCAAATGTGCCACCTTGTAACCAATCAAATGCATGCTGCACCTGGCTTGAAGGGTCTATAAGCAGCTTTCCAAATCAGGCAGGTGGGTCTAGCGTTGCAGGAGTCCTCTAGACACTGCTGGTGTAATAAAATATTGTCCTGCCCTTCATGCAGTCATGGACTCAGACTCGTCCTTTAGATCTACTGCACCCTGGAGCTGAAACACTTGAAGCTCTAACACTCTGAGCTGTTCTGTGGATATTTTTCCATAACATTTACCCTGTTCCAATACTGCATTAGCTTGTTCATCTAGTTGTGTCCTGGGCTCAGCTATTTTGGCTTATACCTCTCTATGCTTTATTTCAGAGTCTCAGTTTCTGTTTTCCATTTCTGATGGTATTATTTGTGAAAGCTTTCCTCATTCCTGTAACTATTTCATCAATTATTGTTTGGATGGTGTCCTCACTCACGTGCTTCTACATTGTGGGGCAATTTTATCTGGACATCTGTCCTGGTTCATTTCTCCAATATGTAATCTTGTTTGTACCATTGTATTTGGTGTGTTATGATGTCCCTTTCTCAGTACTTTTTAATCCACTAGTCACACTTGTCTGGACTGACTTGTGTCTAAGTAAGATACTTAAGAGTTCACAGCTGTGGAAATTAACAGTTGTTTCAATGTTATCTCAACCCCTGAGGTAAAGCAGAGTAGCTATTGTGTTATTTATCTTCCCTGCATGGTATTGGAGCCTGAGGGTTTTCTAACTCTAAGTAGATTTTTTTTAGCTTAATAACTCACTTGTCACCAAGAGATCAAACTGGATGGAGGTTAAATAGTAGTTATGCAAAGATATTCCCACATCCTGAGGGCCCAAAGACCAGTACACAATCCCTGCTCCACCACCTGCCAGAGCTGAACCAAGGGGAATCCTAATTTCTAAGGAAATTATTCTCTCTTTCCTAATTTATCAGGATAATGATGTGAAAAGGCTCCTACTATATAGCCACACCTCTGGGCCTCTGGGAATGCAGATTTTCTTCTGAGTTACCCAGCCAGTGCTCTGCCCCTGATATTAGTATAGAGTTGCCTGGCCAGTGCTCTGCCCCTGATGTTAGTATAGTGTTACCTGGCCAGTGCTCTGCCCCTGATGTTAGTATAGTGTTACCTGGCCAGTGCTCTGCCCCTGATGTTAGTATAGTGTTACCTGGCCAGTGCTCTGCCCCTGATGTTAGTATAGTGTTACCTGGCCAGTGCTCTGCCCCTGATGTTAGTATAGTGTTACCTGGCCAGTGCTCTGCCCTTGACGTTAGTATAGTGTTACCTGGCCAGTGCTCTGCCCCTGATGTTAGTATAGTGTTTTCCTGCAGCAGCTCCAGTCCCTGAGGGGCAGCAGCAATGGAGACCCACAGTTGTAAACTGGTGAGGTTTAGGTGGTCTTCTCCTCCCTTCAGTAGTCTTTTTGTTCATAATATCAGACCAAAGGTGGTGAGTGAACTGGAAAACTGCTGAACTGATACCAGTCCAGTTACTCCTGAGCAGGTTTGGGCTTTTACCTACAGGAATCTCTTCTTAAGCCCCTCTCTGTTCAGAAACCAAGTGTTTGCTCTCACCTTTGGCTTGGAGGGTTCCCAAAATAATCCTAGTCATATCTTGTTGCATTCTGAGGTGATCCTCTTTGCTATTCCTAGTTGACTAGGGAGAGCAAAGCACAGCTGCTGCTGCTACCCTGTCAGACTAGCTTTGCGGGCGGGAGAGAGAGAGAAGACCAGGGACTCATGGCTGAGTGGTACGCAGTTCAGTCTTTACTCATGTGGAACACAGCGCAATCTAAGCTATCTCTAATCACAATCTTTTCCTTATATATCCTGAGGTGCAAGTGTCAGGTCCAAAGAGGATGTACATAGGATAGGGGGTAGGGAGAAGGAAAAAGCGTGCAAAACAGTGAGGATTAAACCAATGCCCTGGAGGCAGGGCAGTGCTTTATTAACAGTGGTTATGTAAATAGAATACAGTGTTAAGCAGGGGGCGTTAAACCAATGAAACAGAAGGGGTCTTAGAAGGAGAATTTAGAAGCAGACCAACACTACCCCATAGCCAATCCTCCAGAAGTTGCTGAGGTGGAATCCTAATGTGGTTTTAATTTGCATTTCTCTTATGATAAGTGAAATGGAAATTTCCTCAAATGTCTGTGGGCTGTATGTATATCTTCTCTAGAAAATGCTCTATTCATATCTTTGACCACTTTGGTTCAAACTTCAAAGTCATTTATATTATTTTGCAACTGGATTAATTTCCTCAAACTCTAATTTTAGGTGAAGATAGGAAGTCAGAGGGAAGGAGAAAGAGAGAGAGAGAGAATAACCACAGCACTGAGGCTTCCTTCATTTTGGCAGGATCTTGGCTCAGTCATGGTTTGTACATATTGTAAAACATCACCCTATACAAGTGAACTGTTTTGCCAACCTGAAACTCCATTGTTAAATGATTTATATATTTTGAGAGAGATCAGAAAATTCCCCACTCAGCTCTGGCATATAGCAGTGCATGGAATTGAACCTGGATCCTCTGGAACTCAGGTATGTGAGCCATGGTTTGCGGTACAGCTGTGGAGACATGGGTACAATTCCTCATCTCCCTGTGACAGCTGATTGCAGAACATTCTCTCCTCCAGCTTAGGGCCTTTGCCACCATCATGCACCAGGACTTCCAACACACTCGCCATTCATGTCATTTCCTCTCCTTCTCAAGAATCTTTTTACTTTGGTTAAAAAGAACACACCAGAGCCCTTCCCCACTAGGGAAAGAGAGAGCCAGGCTGGGAGTATGGACCGGCCAGTCAACACCCATGTTCAGCGGGGAAGCAGCTACAGAAGCCAGATATTCCACCTTCTGCATCCCACAGTGACCTTGGGTCCATACTCCCAGAGGGATAAAGAATAGGAAAGCTACCAGGGGAGGGGAGGGGATACAGAGGTCTGCTGGTGGGAATTGTGTGGAGGTGTACCCCTCTTATCCTATGGTTTTGTCAATGTTCCCTTTTGATAAATAAATAATAATAATAAAAAGACAGGGAGAAATGGTTAGAGGAGGGGAAGATAGAGAGGGGGAGAGAAAGACAGACACCTGCAGCTCTGCTTCACCACTTGTGAAGCAACTTGAACCGGGATCCTTATGCTGGTCCTTGGCGTTTCATACCACACGCACTTTTTTTTTTTTTTTTAACAAATCAACACACACAAAGGGAGTAAAGTATGTCTGAAGTGTTATCAAAGATAGATTAAAGGGTTAAGCAGTATGTAATGTGTTTGAGAAGCATGCAGCTAGAACTAAGCAGTCTTAAGTTAAAATAACAAGCTACAGCTTTGCTAAGTGCAAAATAGTTGAAGCTAGACCTAATAGCTGCCAGGGAGCTGTTTCAGAGACTGTGATGTTGGAGTCTCAAATGGGAGTCCTGAGTTTGAGCCCTGACATCTCATGTGCTAGAGTGATGATCTGCTGATCCCTCTTTTAACAATAAGTATTTTCAAGTATATGTAATAGAAGCTTAAATGTTGTGTAGACATCCTCTAAGATGCATTTACTCATATGCAATTAGAGTTTCTGATCCACTGAACGACGTAACAACTTGTTTATGTGAAATATCTGTGCTTACGTCTCTAAACTTATAATTTGGATTTTTATGTAAGCAATATTTTATCATTTTTCCAAATGGGTATAATTTGTAAATGAATGAAGATCTATTTATCAAATTTGAAAATATTAATGTTTCTTAATTAAAAAAAACACACCACACCAAACCAAGTTTCACCTTGTGTTCTTTCTTTCTTTCTTTCTTTCTTTCTTTCTTTCTTTCTTCCTTCCTTCCTTTCTTTCTTCCTTTCTGTCTTTCTTTCTTTATCTCTTTCTTCCTTCCTTTGTCATGTGTGTGTGTTTCCCTTTTCTTCCCTTGTCTCTTTAGTTCCGTCTATGAGTGAAATCACCTGATATTCATCCATCTCAGTTTTAGTTCAAAGCCTGTATTAGAGAAACTTCTCCAGAGAAGCAAAAGCGATAATAGTTGAGAAGTACAGGTGAAACAGAGATATTTACAGGGAGACAGAGATATTTTAACAGATTGATTTTTTTAAGCTTGCGGTGTTTTTTTTGTTTGTTTGTTTGCTTTTTGTTTTCTGTTTTTTTTGTGGCAAGTCTGTATCCTTAAAAATGTAGGATGGAATAACAGGATGTTCACTCAAGCAGGGTACACATTTATTGTATTCTGTATAAGAATTCTCGATTTATTGTATTCTGTATAAGAATTCTCGATTTATTGTATTCTGTATAAGAATTCTCGATTTATTGTATTCTGTATAAGAATTCTCGATTTATTGTATTCTGTATAAGAATACAATAAATTTGAGAAGAATCCCCTTCTTTCAGCAAAGTTCAGTTCTTGCTCCTTTAAGACCTTTACCTGTTCAAACGGATTTCACCACTTTCTTTCTATCAAGAAGAGTCAGCTTCAACAAGTCTTCAGACTTACTGAATGTTAACCATCCCTCCAACATCTCTTCATGGTGAGACCCAGACTACTGTTTGAATCCAACTGTCAATCTTTCTCCAGGCATGTCAGCACATATAATTTAACCTTAAGAATCTCACGCTCTTGGGAGCCAGGTGGTAGCGCAGTGGGTTAAGCGCAGGTGGCGCAAAGCACAAGGACCGGCGTAAGGATCCCGGTTCGAACCCTGGCTCCCCACCTGCAGGGGAGTCGCTTCACAGGAGGTGAAGCAGGTCTGCAGGCGTCTGTCTTTCTCTCCCCCCTCTGTCTTCCCCTCCTCTCTCCATGTCTCTCTGTCCTATCCAACAATGACGACATCAATAGAAACTTCAACAATGAGACAACAACAAGGGCAACAAAAGGGAAAACAAATTAAAAAAACTTAAAAAAATAATAAAATAAAATAAAAAGTATTTTCTTTTATCGTTAAGTAATCTTGTCTCCTAAGGGATTATTTAACGATATTTTTCAGATACAGTTGGTTACCATTACTGAACTGGAGAAGGACATGGGGCCTCGCTCGTGGCATCTGTGATCGTCCCAGAGATTAGGGGTGCTGCTGGGTGTCCTATCAGTCACAGGATAGCCCCCACTGAAGAGTCAGCCATCCCGAAGTGTCAAACATGCCGAGGTTTAGATACCCCGCTCTAGATAATCACGCTGACAACTTTGTTGAAAAGCTGAGATCATTCTTAAATTGTTTTCCTGAGCAACTATCTGTTCCGAAGGACTTCAAGTGGATGCATGAAATGACCTTGACATCCGCGCTGGGAGGTTCATTCTGTTTCTAACTCCCCCAAACGACTTCTCTGCTCAAAAATCCTTGTGTACACAGGGATGCTCTAGACACGGAGGCCACCTCATTGGGAACTCCAAGAAAGTGTTGCCCTTTTACCCACCGAACCAAATGCACTGGGTTAAGCACACAAAATACGAAGCACAAGGAGGCATGCAAGGAAGCTGGATCCCAGTTCGAGCCCCTGGCTCCCCACCTGCGGATGGGGGGGGGGAGGTTCCAAGCAGTGAAGCAGATCTGCAGGCGTCTTATTTTTCTATCTTCCTCTCTGTCTCCCCCACCTCAATGTCTCTGTTCTATCCTATAAAAAACCGGAAAAGAATGGCCTCCAGGAGTGGTGGATTATTGTCTTTGTATAAGTCCTCTTCCTTCCTTCCTTCCTTCCTTCCTTCCTTCCTTCCTTTCTTTCTTTCTTTCTTTTTTCCTTCCTTTCTTTCTTCTTCTTCTTATTTAAATTTATTTATTTTTTACCAGAGCACTGCTCAGCTCTGGCTTATGGTGGTGTGGAGGATCAAACTTGGAAATTTGGAGCCTCAGGCATGAGAGACTGTTGGCAAAACCATTATTCTGTCTCCCCTGCCCTTCCCTTTGTTTCTTAGTCTTTAAAATGGGGAGTAAAAATTAACACCAAGCTTCAAAAGTGATGAAGCAGCCATATTTGTTCCCCTTTTCTCTCACATGTTTCTTTATCTGTATCCAATAAATAAATAAATAACATATTTTAAAAATAGCATCTGTCTTAACAAGTTACATTTGGGAATAAAATAAATGTCATGTGCCTGCCTATGGTAGGTGTTCAATAAGGCCGCCTGTATAAGCGTAGCCCGTGAAGTGTGTCATCAGTGGGGTGAGAGGAGGCTGAGACCTGGCCATTGCTCCCGGCCGACACTCCGCTGACGGCTTCCAGGAGATTTACATGAAGACACCCGCACCATTCACTAGCAGGCATTTAAGTTGCTTCCACTCCTTGGTTATTGCAAGGAGTGAAACTGTGAACACAGGTGCATATGTCTGAATGATTGTGTTTGTGTCCTCTGGATACATGGCTAGGAGAGGTGTTGCTGGGTTGCATTCCATATTTCTTTCTTTTTTAAAAGTATTTTATTTACTTTATTTTTGAGAGAGATGCAGAGATAGAGAAAGACACAGAGAGAAACACCAGAGCACTGCTCAGCTCTGGCTCATGGTGGTGCGGGAGATTGAACCTGGGGCTTCAGAGCCTCAGGCATGACAGTCTCTTTGCATAACCACTATGCTATCTACCCCTGACCCTATTTTTATTTAAGAACTTTCCATACTGTCTTCCACAGGGGCTACCCAGTTTTCATTTTCACCAGAATTCTTTGCTTCTCCACATCCTTGTCAACAAACGGAGAAACAGAAGGAGGAGAAGAAGGAAAAGGAAGGAGAGGAGAGAGAAAGGAAAGGAATAAAGGAGGAGGCAGAGGAGGAGAAGGAGGAGAAAAGGGGGAGGAGAGGGGGAGGAAAGAGGAAGAAAAGGAGAAAGTGAAGCAGCAGCCGCCAAACCATCTCTAAGAACCATGGTGAGTGTTTGGAGGCTGGGGCAATAGAACTTACTCCTGTAATCTCAGCAATCTTGCAAATTAATGCTAAATCAGTAATAAAGGCTATATTATAATTTGAAAATACATCTCACGTGTTGATACCAAGCAAGCTGCACTACTGACTGCTTCTCTTTTATTCAAATCAAGAATTTGCTGACCAATATTAGGCAGAATTTTCCTGATGATCGATTCTACTAGATTCTGCCATAATTTATGGCAGTCGTTAATAAGTAGAATGAGGTTATTCAAATTTCACTTCTCATGTTCCTAATGAAAGCCTGGCACTCACAGGCAAGGTGGGGGCTGAGAAAAGAATAAAGGGTTCCACAGAGTCAAAGGGAATGGACCTGGCTGCCAGGTGTGCTGCAGAGGGAGTGGACCTGGCTGCCAGGTGTGCTGCAGAGGGAGTGGGCCTGGCTATCAGGTGTGCTGCAGAGGGAGTGGACATGGCTATCAGGTGTGCTGCAGAGGGAGTGGACCTGGCTGCCAGGTGTGCTGCAGAGGAAGTGGACCTGGCTGCCAGGTGTGCTGCAGAGGGAGTAGACATGGCTATCAGGTGTGCTGCAGAGGGAGTGGGCCTGGCTGCCAGGTGTGCTGCAGAGGGAGTGGACATGGCTGCCAGGTGTGCTGGAGAGGGAG
Source organism: Erinaceus europaeus (assembly GCF_950295315.1). Classification (NCBI taxonomy): domain Eukaryota; kingdom Metazoa; phylum Chordata; class Mammalia; order Eulipotyphla; family Erinaceidae; genus Erinaceus; species Erinaceus europaeus. The sequence goes on along the minus strand of NC_080179.1, from coordinate 77,606,804 downwards.
TGGACATGGCTGCCAGGTGTGCTGCAGAGGGAGTGGGCCTGGCTGCCAGGTGTGCTGCAGAGGGAGTGGACATGGCTGCCAGGTGTGCTGCAGAGGGAGTGGGCCTGGCTGCCAGGTGTGCTGCAGAGGGAGTGGACATGGCTGCCAGGTGTGCTGCAGAGGGAGTGGGCCTGGCTGCCAGGTGTGCTGCAGAGGGAGTGGACATGGCTGCCAGGTGTGTTGCAGAGGTAGTGGACCTGGCTGCCAGGTGTGCTGCAGAGGGAGTGGGCCTGGCTGCCAGGTGTGCTGCAGAGGGAGTGGGCCCGGCTGCCAGGTGTGCTGCAGAGGGAGTGGGCCTGGCTGCCAGGTGTGCTGCAGAGGGAGTGGGCCCTAGCTGCCAGGTGTGCTGCAGAGGGAGTGGGCCTGGCTGCCAGGTGTGCTGCAGAGGGAGTGGGCCTGGCTATCAGGTGTTCTGCAGAGAGAGTGGACATGGCTGTCAGGTGTGCTGCAGAGGGAGTGGGCCTGGCTGCCAGGTGTGCTGCAGAGGGAGTGGGCCTGGCTATCAGGTGTTCTGCAGAGAGAGTGGACATGGCTGTCAGGTGTGCTGCAGAGGGAGTGGGCCTGGCTGCCAGGTGTGCTGCAGAGGGAGTGGGCCTGGCTATCAGGTGTGCTGCAGAGGGAGTGGGCCTGGCTATCAGGTGTGCTGCAGAGGGAGTGGGCCTGGCTGCCAGGTGTGCTGCAGAGGGAGTGGGCCTGGCTATCAGGTGTGCTGCAGAGGGAGTGGGCCTGGCTATCAGGTGTTCTGCAGAGAGAGTGGACATGGCTGTCAGGTGTGCTGTAGAGGGAGTGGGCCTGGCTGCCAGGTGTGCTGCAGAGGGAGTGGGCCTGGCTGCCAGGTGTGCTGCAGAGGGAGTGGGCCTGGCTATCAGGTGTGCTGCAGAGGGAGTGGGCCTGGCTGCCAGGTGTGCTGCAGAGGGAGTGGGCCTGGCTATCAGGTGTGCTGCAGAGGGAGTGGGCCTGGCTGTCAGGTGTGCTGCAGAGGGAGTGGGCCTGGCTATCAGGTGTGCTGCAGAGGGAGTGGGCCTGGCTGCCAGGTGTGCTGCAGAGGGAGTGGGCCTGGCTATCAGGTGTGCTGCAGAGGGAGTGGGCCTGGCTGCCAGGTGTGCTGCAGAGGGAGTGGGCCTGGCTATCAGGTGTGCTGCGGAGGGAGTGGGCATGCTGCCAGGTGTGCTGCAGAGGGAGTGGGCCTGGCTATCAGGTGTGCTGCAGAGGGAGTGGGCCTGGCTATCAGGTGTTCTGCAGAGAGAGTGGACATGACTGCCAGGTGTGCTGCAGAGGGAGTGGGCCTGGCTATCAGGTGTGCTGCAGAGGGAGTGGGCCTGGCTGCCAGGTGTGCTGCAGAGGGAGTGGGCCTGGCTGCCAGGTGTGCTGCAGAGGGAGTGGGCCTGGCTGCCAGGTGTGCTGCAGAGGGAGTGGGCCTGGCTGCCAGGTGTGCTGCAGAGGGAGTGGGCCTGGCTGCCAGGTGTGCTGCAGAGGGAGTGGGCATGGCTGCCTGGTGTGCTGCAGAGGGAGTGGACATGGCTGCCAGGTGTGCTGCAGAGGGAGTGGACCTGGCTGCCAGGTGTGCTGCAGAGGGAGTGGGCCCGGCTGCCAGGTGTGCTGCAGAGGGAGTGGGCCTGGCTATCCGGTGTTCTGCAGAGAGAGTGGACATGGCTCTCAGGTGTGCTGCAGAGGGAGTGGGCCTGGCTGCCAGGTGTGCTGCAGAGGGAGTGGGCCTGGCTATCAGGTGTTCTGCAGAGAGAGTGGACATGGCTGTCAGGTGTTCTGCAGAGGGAGTGGGCCTGGCTGCCAGGTGTGCTGCAGAGGGAGTGGGCCTGGCTATCAGGTGTGCTGCAGAGCGAGTTGGCCTGGCTGCCAGGTGTGCTGCAGAGGGAGTGGGCCAGGCTATCAGGTGTGCTGCAGAGGGAGTGGGCCTGGCTGCCAGGTGTGCTGCAGAGCGAGTTGGCCTGGCTGCCAGGTGTGGTGCAGAGGGAGTGGGCCTGGCTGCCAGTTGTGCTGCAGAGGGAGTGGGCCAGGCTATCAGGTGTGCTGCAGAGGGAGTGGACATGGCTATCAGGTGTGCTGCAGAGGGAGTGGGCCTGGCTATCAGGTGTGCTGCAGAGGGAGTGGACATGGCTGCCAGGTGTGCTGCAGAGGGAGTGGGCCTGGCTGCCAGGTGTGCTGCAGAGGGAGTGGGCATGGCTGCCAGGTGTGCTGCAGAGGGAGTGGGCCTGGCTATCAGGTGTGCTGCAGAGGGAGTGGGCCTGGCTGCCAGGTGTGCTGCAGAGCGAGTTGGCCTGGCTGCCAGGTGTGGTGCAGAGGGAGTGGGCCTGGCTGCCAGTTGTGCTGCAGAGGGAGTGGGCCAGGCTATCAGGTGTGCTGCAGAGGGAGTGGGCATGGCTGCCAGGTGTGCTGCAGAGGGAGTGGGCCTGGCTATCAGGTGTGCTGCAGAGGGAGTGGGCCTGGCTGCCAGGTGTGCTGCAGAGGGAGTGGGCATGGCTGCCAGGTGTGCTGCAGAGGGAGTGGGCCTGGCTATCAGGTGTGCTGCAGAGGGAGTGGGCCTGGCTGCCAGGTGTGCTGCAGAGCGAGTTGGCCTGGCTGCCAGGTGTGGTGCAGAGGGAGTGGGCCTGGCTGCCAGTTGTGCTGCAGAGGGAGTGGGCCAGGCTATCAGGTGTGCTGCAGAGGGAGTGGGCATGGCTGCCAGGTGTGCTGCAGAGGGAGTGGGCCTGGCTATCAGGTGTGCTGCAGAGGGAGTGGGCCTGACTGCCAGGTGTGCTGCAGAGGGAGTGGGCCTGACTGCCAGGTGTGCTGCAGAGGGAGTGGGCCTGACTGCCAGGTGTGCTGCAGAGGAAGTGGGCCTGGCTATCAGGTGTGCTGCGGTATTTGAGGGCTGCATGCTCACTACGCACTACTTGTGGAGTTCTTTTGCAAGTATCTTTTTCTGTGCTTCAGTTCATAAAAGGGTCGTGATGCTTAAATCAGAAACCATGTAAAGTATAAGGTATATCATAACCAGGAAATGCTATGTATTAAGATTTTTGTATTAATAAAAGTAACTGCCTATGTTAGCAAAACTTAAGTGATATTTTAAAATAAACTATTAAATGTTCGGGAGTCGGGCGGTGGCGCAGCGGGTTAAGCGCAGGTGGTACAAAGTGCAAGGACGGGCATAAGAATCCTGGTTCGAGTCCCCGGCTCCCCCCTGCAGGGGAGTTGCTTCACAGGCGGTGAAGCAGGTCTGCAGGTGTCTGTCTTTCTCTCCCCCTCTCTGTCTTCCCTCTTCTCTCCATTTCTCTCTGTTCTATCCAACAATGATGACATCAGTAACAACAACAACAACAATAGTAATAACTACAACAATAATAAAAAAGCCTACTAGATGTTAGAGAGATTTCATACTCAGAGCTTGCTACTTTGGGGTAAAATTTTGATTTTTTTTTTGGTAGTGGTTGCTGTTGTTAGAAGGACTTTACTGCTCCAAATAGACTCTTTCTTATTGGGAGGGACAGAGAAAGCAGCGGAAAAGACACTACAGCTCCAAAGCAGTAGGAATCCAGGGTAGTGGAGGAGGGACTTGAACCCGAGTCATGCTCATAGCAAAGCAAGCCGACTATCTAGATGAGTTCATTTATTTATTTATTTATTTATTTATTTATTTATTTATTTATTTATTTTTAACCAGAGCCCTGCTCAGCTCTGGCTTTTGGTGGTATGGGGGATTGAACCTGGGATATTGGAGCCTGAGGCGTGAGAGCCTGTTTGCATAACCATTATGCTGTCTCTCCTCCACCCTCTAGGTGAGTTCTTTTGTTAGCCTGTCTAGAATATTTTGAACAATATTTTTAGATGGTTTCTTTATTAAACAAAAAAAAGCCCTTGTAAATAGCTAGACACTCAGCATCATTGTGAGAGGTCGCATCCCACTGTCTCACGCTCATGCATCACACTCGCACTGCACTTTAAATCCCGTTACAAAGAAGAGCGACCATCAGCATCTGGCCACATATGCAAGAGAGACCCCCTGGATGAAAGCCACACATCCACCGACTGGGTCACAGTCAACTAAGGGAGGGCCGGGTCAAATAGGTGATACATCCGTGGAAATTTCTTCACCTATGATTGAAACAAACAGACGAGCAGGCTAGCAAGCAGGTAGAGAAGTACCAGAGACCCCAGTGGATTCGCTTGGCAGTGAATCCAGTCTACCAGCGTCTGCCACCCCAATCTTACAGTGTGGAGGCTCATTTCCCAGTGCTTACATTTATACGCTTCCATTATTTTCTCCTTTCTTTCCTCTTTTTCTTCATGGTTTTCGTTGTTTTCATATAGAATCTGATAAAGAGAGACGGGAATAGAAAGCGGCCACACCATCAAGGTTTCCTCCAGTGAGGTCCGGGCTGGGCTCAGAGCTGGGCTGTGCACGTGGTAGGACAGCACACCGTCCACGTGAACATTTGGTCAGTCCTGTGTCCCCATTTATTTCTGGGAACAGAAGCTCAGCTTTAGCTTGTGTGTCTACTGCCTGTGGCTTCCTGGGAAGGAATGCTGGGCCTGCAGATGTGGACAGTGTCATTGAATGTGCTCCCATAACCCAGTTCTTCTTCTAGCGTTTGCCCTTCTTCCGTAGTAGCCAGTCAACAGCGTCAGGTTGAGCCTGATGTCAAGTAACCCAGTGAAATGCTGTCACATCCAATTAGCACAACTGAAGAAAACGGCTTCATCTTGGGGACCAAGAGAATATCTCTCTGCATTTGATAAATACCCTGAACTCGGGGGTCGGGTGGTAGCACAGCGGGTAAAGCGCATGTGGTGCAAAACACAAGGACCGGCCTAAGGATCCCAGTTCAAGCCCCCGGCTCCCCACCTGCAGGGGAGTCGCTTCACAGGCGGTGAAGCTGGTCTTCAGGTGTCTGTCTTTCTCTCCTCCTCTCTGTCTTCTCCTCCTCTCTCCATTTCTCTCTGTCCTAGCCAACAATGATGACAACAACAACAATAATAATAACCACAACAAGGGCAACAAAAGGGGAAAAAATGGCCTCCAGGAGCGGTGGATTCATGGTGCAGGCACCGAGTCCCAGCAATAACCTTGGAGGCAAAAAAAAAAAAAAATACCCTGGATTCTTAGATGTTAATAAAGAATGAAGGCATAGGGACTGGGCAGTGGCACACCTGGGAGAGCTCACACATTATGATGCTCAAAGACTGGGTTTAATAAGCATTCTCTCTCTCTCTTTCTCCCTCTCTTCCCCCCTTCCTCTTTCCCTTCCTCTGCCTTATCTTATATCAAATAATAACAAAGATAAAATGTCAGGCTTTTACCATGTCCCTCAAAAAAGTTTAGTTGCTTGTGGAACAAATTATAATTTTCTTCCCTCCTCTTATTTTTTTTAATTTATTTCAGACAAAGGCTTTTCCTCAAGAGAAGGTAAAGAACTCAGAACCTAGTATATGGAGGAACCTCACCTTCCCTCATGTATGAGAGCAGAGCCTGACCTCTGTGTTCAGGGGATGATGGATGCTTGCACATCATGAGAACGGCCTGAGCACAGCCTTCAAATACTGCCTCCAGATTCTCGAGGACATGGAAAAGTGTGTCTCTGGGCTGGAAACCTTTTCTCTTCCATGGGGACTTTCATCAAGGAGTGCTCCAGAGGACTGAGAGGCTGGCAAGGATCTGCCTTGCGTGCTGCTGCCGCCTACACAGAAGAAATCTACAGACAGACGCACACTACAGCCCTGCCACTCTCAGCACAGGTTCTGCTGAGGCTCCACATGGAGACAGAGCCACAAACCCTGAGATTTCTTTCATTCCTTCTCCTCTCCTCTCCTCTCCTCTCCTCTCCTCTCCTCTCCTCTCCTCTCCTCTCCTCTCTCTCCCATTTTCTTTCCTTTCTTTTTTTTTTACTTATTTTTAAGATTTTTTTTAAAAAAATCTCTATTGGGGAATTAATGTTTTCCATTCAACAGTAAATACAATAGTTTGTACATGCATAACATTTCTCAGTTTTCCATATAAAAATACAACCACCACTAGGAAGGACCTGTATTCTCCCCCCCCCCACACACACACACACACACTCACCCCAGAGTCTTTTACTTTGCTGCAATTATTTTTTTATGTTTATTTATTTTCCCCTTTGTTGCCCTTGTTATTTTCATTGTTGTTACTGATGTCGTTGTTGGATAGGACAGAGGGAAATGGAGAGAGGAAGGGAAGACAGAGGGGGAGAGAAAGACAGACACCCGCAGACCTGCTTCACCGCCTGTGAAGCTACTCCCCTGCAGATGGGGAGCCAGGGGCTCGAACCAGGATCCTTACACCACAGGTCCTTGCTCTTTGCACCACATGGACTAAACCTGCTGCGCTACTGCCCAGCGCCCCCTAAACAGGCTTCTTCGATCGTCTTGTCAATCAAAATGAAATAGCAATTGGATCTGCTCTTCTTACCACACTTGTTCCATCAGCTTCTTGTAGATCTGGGGCTGGATCTTACTTTGCCTCTTGGACAGGGCCACATTGCTTATCTCGGCTTGGGGCAGACCCCAGGGATCTTCCTTACCATGAGCACAGTCCCTGGAGCAACCGAATCCTGGTGACTGAGAATCAGAGGGACGAAAGAGGAGGACACACGCTCAAAACACATGAGATACATTCACACAAGACTAGCTTCCACACTTGCCTGTGACTATAACAATGATGCAGATAGAGAGGACAAAGATGAGACTCTTCCCACAGAAGCAAGAAAGCATCTCCAGGAGGAAACCAAGTCATGACTAGCCAGCTGTCTCCGAGGACACTGGGACCAGAGCTCAGTGACTAAGCCATGGAAATGCAGGTCTTTTCTTTGATCTTAATTTCTTATTTATAAAAAGGAAACACTGACAAAACCATAGGATAAGAGGGGTACAACTCCACACAATTCCTACCACCAGAACTCTGTATCCCCACCCCTCCCCTGGTAGCTTTCCTATTCTTTATCCCTCTGGGAGTATGGACCCAGGGTCACTGTGGGACGCAGAAGGTGGGGAGGAGGTCTGGCTTCTGTAACTGCTTCCCCGCTGAACATGGGCGTTGACAGGTCGGTCCATACTCCCAGCCTGTCTCTCTCTTTCCCTAGTGGGGAAGGGCTCTGGGGAAGCAGAGCTCCAGGACACATGGGTGGGGTTGTCTGTCCAGGGAAGTCTGGTGAAAGCATGCCTTTTTCATGGAAAACACACATGCAGGATTGAAAAGCCTATGGATGAGAAGACTATTAATGGCAGTGTAAATAATTGCTAAGCAAATAAATGAAGGCTTTTATAAGTAGGCACCCACTAATTATTGACAATGCATAAAGCTTTGTGTATTGATGGCAGGCATTTTGCAGTGTGTATAACTAAAACCAGACTAGTCATCTTTGGCATTAAAAACCAAGAAAGAAAAGAGGATATGGATAAAGAAAGAACGAACATGTTGCTACTGTTGCAGTTAGTAGGATTAAGACAGAAAGGATTCCTAAAATCAATTACAATAAACTATGCTTTGTTCAATGGAAGAACAAAATGAAAGGAAACAAAGCAGTCGGAGAAACAATGTCAAGATGCTCAACATTCCCCACCAATAAAAGACGATTATTGTAAACACTTTTAAGTTCGATTATTATTTTTTCTCTTTTTGACAGAGACAGGAATAGAGAGGGAAAAAGAGCAACTGAGGAGGGGAGAGAGAGAGAGAGAGAGAGAGAGAGAGAGAGAGAGAGAGAGAGATGCCTGTAGCACTGCCTCACTGTTCATATAGTGTCAGCCCTGAAAGTGGGGAGCTGGCAGGCTTGAACCCAGGTTCTTGTGTATTACGTGCACCAACCAGGTGAGTCACCCCAAATACGAACATTTCCAGTGGTCTATGGTTTCATCTTCCATGTGCTATTAAGGTAGCATTCTTTTTCCTTGTCGTTTCCTTGCAGTCACATTCAGGATGCTGCCATTCCTCCAGCCTGCTGGCCAGCAGTGTGATCTATGAGATAAACGTCTCTTCTTCAGAGCCAAGGACAGATGGTCACCTGCTATTCAGGTAAATGTTAAGATGATGTTTAGAGCCATCAGTCGAAGGCACAACAATGCCCGTTTCCATAATTTCAAGTGGAGATGATACGTGACAAGTGCGGTGAGGCAGGTTAAGAAGTTGGTCCAGGACACAGGCCGCAGCAGGCCCTGCCCTGCCCTGCCCGGGCAGCCAGATGAGAAGACGCTTGCTGGGTGCTGCGTGGTAGCTCACCCCGCTGAGTTCACACATTCCTACCTGTGGAGACCAGGTTCAAGCCCCGGTGGTCCCCATTTGCAGGGGGCGGCAGTGCTACAGGTGTTTCTCTATTTACTACTCTCTCTGTATTCTGTGACAAATAATAAAATATGGTCACCAGTCACGGAATGGTCGAGTGTTCAAGCACCGAGCCTTGGTGATAACCCTGCTGGCAAAATAAAAAGGGGTGGGGAGGGATTGGGAGAGACAAACAAAAAAATAGAGAATGAGTAGGGGGCCCGGTGGTGGCGCACCTGGCTGAGCACACATGTCACAGTGCACAAGGACCCAGGTTCGAGACCCCAGTCCCCACCTGCAGGGGGAAATCTTCACAAGTGGTGAAGCAGGGCACAGGTGTCTCTGTCTCTCACTATCTCCCACATCCCTCTAGATTTCTGGCTGCATCTATCCAATAAGTAAGTAAAAATAATAAAAATTCTCCTACTCATGACCACAGAATGTGAGCTCAGATCTACAGGGATGCAGAGGTCACACAGGCTCCTAAGCTGAATATGGACCCCAGATCACATCAAATGGATGGGGTTTACAGTCAACAATATTTATATACCTTCCCCATATTAGGGAGCTACTCTCTTCCCTGATCCAGCTTTCTGGTCCTTTTCCCAGCCATGACATCATCTCCCCAGACAGTAACTTGGATCCACCTGCATATCAGATTTCAGGCTCAGGGGGAAAAAAAGAAAATAAAAACTAGTATAGCCACAGGCCCTTTGGAGTATAACTAAAATAGGCCCACTAGCTATCTACAAAATGGAGACCCCCCAACTCTTCATCTGCACTATTCCAGCCTTTAGGTCCATGATTATTCAACAACTTGTTTGGCTTTCTATGTGAACTCTCTTTTCAGCCACCAGGTTCCAGATGCCAGCATGATGCCGACCAGATTTCCCTGGACAGACAACCCCACCCATGTGTCCTAGAGCTCTGCTTGCCCAGAGCCCTTCCCCACTAGGGAAAGAGAGAGCCAGGCTGGGAGTATGGACCGACCTGTCAACGCCCATGTTCAGCGGGGAAGCAGTTACAGAAGCCAGACCTCCTCCCCACCTTCTGCACCCACAGTGACCCTGGGTCCATACTCCCAGAGGGAGAAAGAACAGGAAAGCTATCAGGGAAGGGGATGGGATACGGATTTCTGGGGGTGGGAACTGTGTGGAGTTGTAGGATGGAAGGAAGGAAAGAGGAAGGGAAAAAGAAAAACGGAAGAAAAGAGAAATAGAAAAAAAAATGAAAGGGAGGGTGGAAGAAAGAAAGGGAGGGATAAAGGAAGGAGAAAAGAAAAGATAAATTGAAATAAATAAACAATGAAACAAAGGTAAATAATGAAATAAAAAAGAAAGAAGAAAAGAAATAGAGGACAAAAGGAAGGGAGGAATGAAGGAAAGGAAATAAAGAAAAGCAAGTATGTTATCAAAAAAGAATGAGAAGGGAAAGAAGAGAAGCAAAGAATACAGAGAAGGAAGGGGAAAGGAAGGAGGGAAGGAAGGAGGGAGGGAGGGAAGGAGGGAGGGAGGGAGGGAGGGAAGGAGGGAGGGAGGGAGGGAAGGAGGGAGGGAGGGAAGGAAGGAGGGAGGAGGGAGGGAGGGAAGGAGGGAGGAGGGAGGGAGGGAGGACTGACGGATAGGGGGCTTCTGTGACCTGCTCTTTCTGGGACACTTGTCCACTTCATGCCTGCTTTGCTGCCTCCATGCCAGCGACCAGATCTGTGCCGTGGACCCTGAACTGAAGCCATGAAGTTGTTGGGAAACTGCTGACTTCAGAAAGTCTTGTCGCGGGACAGCAGGTGTGGAAGCTCTGTGGTGCTACCCGCATGCTCATTCAGGGAGCGAAGCCCTTACACGCCAAACAACATTTCACGGAGACCCCCAGGGCGGATGCCTCTGCCTTTCAGCAGCTGAGTGATAAATATGTATGTGATATAAATATTTTAAAATTCTACAAATGAGTCGATTTGGTGGAAACAGGGCTTTGAAATCAATCAAAATCTTCCGCCCATGGAGTAGAAGTTAATTTCAGAAAATTCAATTATTATAATGTGCCCTCTGCAGACTGAAGAGAAATAGCCATTTTTCAAACGTGTTTATCTGAATAATCATCAAAGTTAATTAATTAATTAATTTATTTCAAGCATACAAGAGAAAAAGATCAGCAAAGAAAGGAAACTGGCGCCTAAGTGCTGCTATCTAGAGCCAGAGTGAAAATTATTCAGCACAATGTCTGTGTATTGTTTTTTCTTCCAGGGACACGTTCAAAGTCACTTTCACTCTGTTTCTGAAATAGCAGCAAAATGCTCCAGGCCTGAGGCCACCTCCTCTGTAATTATGTGATCTAATTGTGTTTGGGAGGGCTGCCCCCAGGCCCACAAGAGAGTCTCTCTCCTGGGGGTTGTTGGTCTGTTCTTGGCTGTTAGTTCAGGAGAGTCAGAAAGGACTCTGAGTATGAAGCCTGCAAACTTTATTTCAAAGAAGTGGGGTTGAACGTGTGCCCTAAAAGATTTTAACTTGCATGATAGCTAGTACCCAGACGCGGGAGAAACGTGGAGTGAATGGCAGCTTCCGGAGTCCACAGGCCTCATTTATTCCCTTAGTTTCACCTGGCACAAGCTTTCCGTGGGTCCCTTGAAGTCACGGTCCTCTCGTTGCACTTCATTCTGCAGGTGTGGCTACCTTCCCAGCGGCCCTCCTACGGTGAATGGTGCTTCCTGGTGTCTCCTCAAAAAGTCTTCCCTTCTCATAGGGGAAATAGGGGAAAAAACCAAAATGGCCAAAGTCTCAAATAGTGCCGAGGACAACTGGAATTAGAGACTTCTTTGCCCTGTTACTCCTCCAACAACAGTGCTGGAATTTTGCTTGGCCTCCAAAGTGGTGCTCAGTGTTCAGACTACTTTCCTCTGGACAAGTCCTGTGAAGGTGTCACTGATGCCGTGGGAATGCAGGACTGAGAAGTGAAGCAAAGCCTAAGGTCCTCTGCCTAGTTGTTCTCTCCCTCTCTCTCCCTCTCTCCCTCTCTTCCTCTCTCCCTCTCTCCCTCTCCTCTCCTCTCCTCTCCTCTCCTCTCCTCTCCTCTCCTCTCCTCTCCTCTCCTCTCCTCTCCTCTCCTCTCCTCTCTCTCTCTCTCTCCCTCTCTCCCTCTCTCCTCTCTCCCTCTCCTCTCCTCTCCTCTCTCTCCTCTCCTCTCCTCTCCTCTCCTCTCCTCTCCTCTCCTCTCCTCTCCTCTCCTCTCCTCTCTCTCTCTCCCTCTCTCCCTCTCCTCTCCTCTCCTCTCCTCTCCTCTCCTCTCCTCTCCTCTCCTCTCCTCTCCTCTCCTCTCTCTCTCTCTCTCCCTCTCTCCCTCTCTCCCTCTCTCTCTCTCCTCTCCTCTCCTCTCCTCTCCTCTCCTCTCCTCTCCTCTCTCTCTCTCCCCCTCTCCCTCTCCTCTCCTCTCCTTTCCTCTCCTCTCTCTCTCTCCCTCTCTCCCTCTCCTCTCCTCTCCTCTCCTCTCCTCTCCTCTCCTCTCCTCTCCTCTCTCTCCCTCTCCTCTCCTCTCCTCTCCTCTCCTCTCCTCTCCTCTCCTCTCTCTCTCTCTCTCCCTCTCTCCCTCTCTCCCTCTCTCTCTCTCCTCTCCTCTCCTCTCCTCTCCTCTCCTCTCCTCTCCTCTCCTCTCTCTCTCTCCCCTCTCCCTCTCCTCTCCTCTCCTTTCCTCTCCTCTCTCTCTCTCCCTCTCTCCCTCTCCTCTCCTCTCCTCTCCTCTCTCTCCTCTCCTCTCTATCTCTCCCCCTCTCCTCTCCTCTCCTCTCCTCTCCTCTCCTCTCCTCTCCTCTCCTCTCCTCTCCTCTCTCTCCTCTCCCCCTCTCCTCTCCTCTCCTCTCCTCTCCTCTCTCTCCTCTCCCTCTCCTCTCCTCTCCTCTCCTCTCTCTCTCTCCCTCTCTCCCTCTCCTCTCCTCTCCTCTCCTCTCTCTCTCTCCCTCTCTCCCTCTCCTCTCCTCTCCTCTCTCTCTCTGTCTCCCTCTCCTCTCCTCTCCTCTCCTCTCCTCTCCTCTCTCTCTCTCCCTCTCTCCCTCTCCTCTCCTCTCCTCTCCTCTCCTCTCCTCTCCTCTCCTCTCCTCTCTCTCCTCTCTCTCCTCTCCCTCCTCTCCCTCTCCTCTCCTCTCCTCTCCTCTCCTCTCCTCTCTCTCCTCTCCCTCCTCTCCCTCTCCTCTCCTCTCCTCTCCTCTCCTCTCCTCTCCTCTCCTCTCCTCTCCTCTCCCTCTCTCCCTCTCCCTCTCTCTCCTCTCCTCTCTTTTCTTCTTCTTCTTCTTCTTCTTCTTCTTCTTCTTCTTCTTCTTCTTCTTCTTCTTCTTCTTCTTCTTCTTCTTCTTCTCTCTCTCTCTCTCTCTCTCTCCACTTGAACTCAGTGCCTGCTCTTGGGGACAACTTCATTTTACTTCCTCTAGATAAAGGGTGAAATAGAAAATAGAAACAGAGAGGGAGAGGGAGAGAGACAGCAGAGCGCTGTTCCTCCATTCCTGAAGCTCCTCCTACCCCTTGCCGGTGCTCCTGTGTGGTGGCCCAGGTCTGGATCTGGGTCCTCAGGAATGAGGCACACACTCTACTGGGTGCAGCTCCTGCCGGCCCCCTAAACCTAGAACTTTATTTCCTTTTAGAATTTCTTTATTAGTGATTCACAAGATTATAAGATCACTGATGTTGAGTTCCATTCTCCTATCACTGAAGTTTCATTCCCCTGACCCCAGTGATACAACATAATTCTCACAAAGTCTTAGAGACGGATTACTACATTTATTTATTTGCTCACGTAAGTTTATGTGTTCCAGTTCATTATCTTCCACATATGAGTGAATTTGTCCATTAGTCCTTTTTTACCTCCTCACTTCACTAAACACAACTACCTAGAATCTTAAACTTGGTTAAATACAGCCCCAGTGTGACTCCACAGTGAAAAAAATTGGATTTCATAGTGAAAATTTTTAAATGAGATATTCTTGGCCAGGCAATGGCACATGCTACGGTGCTTAAGGGCCTGGGTTCAAGGCCCTTGTCTCCCCTGGCTGGGGGCAAGCTTCAGGAGTGGTTAAGCAGTGCCATAGATCTCTCTCTCTCTCTTTTTCTCTCTCTCTCTCTTCTCATTGCCTTTATTCTCCCCCTTCCCTCCTAACTTCTCTGTCTCTATCAAAAAATACATAAAAATTACTAGCAGAGAGAATGAGCTATCCCTTAAACAGTAATATATATCCTCATAGTACACCACCAAGACTGTTACCAAAAAAGAAAAAAAGATCATTTTAGCAGGCTATTTTTTACAATGACAAGAAAGACCCTGGATGCAAATAGACTTGGTTCCTGGGGAAATTACCAGACTTGTTGCTTGAGGCTGGACATATGTAAGGACAGTGAATCAAGAGTCAGAAAGCCTCAGTTTCTAGCTGTGGAGCCAAATGGTTAGCGCCAGCATGTGGTGCCTCCTTCCAATAGAATTCACCAGCGCATGTTGAACATAAGTCAGTCTAAACTGATTATATATTTTTAAATCATTTAAAAATATATTTATTTATTTTCCCTTTTTATTGCCCTTGTTTATTTTTATTGTTGTTGTTGTTGTTGTTATTGATGTTGTTGTTGTTGGATAGGACAGAGAGAAATGGAGAGAGGAAGGGAAGGCAGAGAGGGGGAGAGAAAGACAGACACCTGCAGCCCTGCTTCACCGCCTGTGAAACAACTCCCCTGCAGGTGGGGAGCCGGGGGCTGGGACCAGGATCCTTTCGCTGACCCTTACACTTATGCTTTGCGCCACATGTGCTTAAGCCGCTGTGCTACCACCTGACTCCCTAAACTGATTTTCTTTAAACAAACTAGGGGTCTGTATCAGAAACATACATGGTTGTGTATGGTAGGAAACACTATGTAAACATTTAGACCTCACACTCTCATGTGTGGGAGTTATAAGTTTTAACAGTTAACGGTATTAGCCTCCAGAATTCATCCTGATGGTAATGGTGTGTGTGTGTGTGTGTGTGTGTGTGTGTGTGTGTGTGTGTGTGTGTGTGTGTGTGTGTGTGTATGAAGAGAAAATCAGAGGAAGACTCTGCAGCACAGAACCCTCCTCCCAGTCCAGCTCTCATAGTGGTGTTTGGGGCGGCACTCGGACAGTGGGATGGTGGTGCAGACACCCTACCAGGTGAGCTATCTCTCTGCCTCCTCGATAAAAAAAATTACAATTTGTCACTCAACATGGATTTTTTAGATTTCTACCAATTGTAAAATAACAATGCTCAAAATCATCTTAGACATTTTGTTCAGCAATGTCAGTTCAGTAATGCCGGTTTTAATTTCTCACAGCTAGTAACATAAAATATTTACCAGTGACTTGAGATCGCTTTCCTTACATCAGGGAAAAAAAAAACATGCTAAATAGTGGAATCCTTTGAGGTTACTATCACTCGTCTTTGAAATGGGAATGGGGTAGCACTCTTTAAAAAGGCATTCAGTTTTCATAAACGTATCAGAACATAAACATCCAAGTAAGATTTAACTATTGAAATTGACCCTTTAAGATAACATGTGATTATCTGTTTTGGCATATTTAAAAAATATCTATGGGAAATCTTGTAATAGTTATGAGAGTCAGGATACAACATAGAAAAAAATGTTTCCTATAGTTTACCTTGCTATCTTCCTCTATTTTGAAACTTCTTCCAAATGGATCTTAGTTATTTTCTACTAATTTTTTTATTGATTTATTTGTTATTGGATAGAGACAGAGAGACATGGAGAGGGGAAGGGTAGAGAGGGAAAGAGACAGAGAGATACCTGCAGCCCTGCTTCACCACTTGTGAAGCTTTCCCCCTGCAGGTGGGGACCACAGTCTTGAACTTGGGTCCTCACACACTGCAGTGTGTGTGATTAACTAGGTGCACCACTACCTGCCCACTCACCCCCCAATCTTAGCCATTTTCAAAAGAGGGAATATATATATTTTTTTCAGAGAAAGACTTTTTTTCCATAACCATGTTAATGTCCCTAAAAGGCAATCCAAAAAGAATGTAGCAATTATATCACAAGTCATGGCGCATAAGGACACGTTTCTATCTTCTTGAAAGTGTAGCTACTTATTTGATAAC
Organism: Erinaceus europaeus; assembly: GCF_950295315.1. Taxonomy (NCBI): domain Eukaryota; kingdom Metazoa; phylum Chordata; class Mammalia; order Eulipotyphla; family Erinaceidae; genus Erinaceus; species Erinaceus europaeus. Next base: position 77,591,394 of record NC_080179.1, on the reverse strand, counting down.
TGTGTTACGGGACATTCGTTCAGATAGAAATCATTAATCATGAGCTCCTAGAGGGTAGAGATTATGCTATTTAAATTATGCATTAACAACTCTTTTCTCTTTATATCCTAACACAGACCTGATGTGGTTGACTTATAAAGATTTTGTTAGACCGAAGGGATGGAAACTTATTTAAGATCTAGACAGGTGGGTGGTAGATGGTTATTTCTATTATTCTATGAAAGAGGCAATGTCATATGTTACTGGTAATATTCCTGATGATTTTTCTATTGACCTACAAAGTATACTGGATCCATAAATACAAATCCCAACCGATAAATCCGATGAATCAAGGCCTTCATATATGAACACTTTATGTTACCTCCTAGTGACACTGCTTTGCATATTTCAGTTTAAGAATTCCTGCTCGTCAGAATTCTTTCTGGGAAGAGAAGGACAAGAATGTGTACTTAACAAGGACCAGCTGTAATGTGCTTTAACTAGGCCCCTCTTGCTGATTCACATCTGTATGGCCAGTAAACTCAACCTCTCACTAGAGACATTAGCCTTGATGTCCTTAGATGTATAAATTAACTTGACTACCTCAGACTGGCCCCAGTTATACTGAGTGTCACTTATTTGGGCTCATCATCACTAAATGAAGTGGCTTATTTGTTGACAACATTTCAGGCTTGTGGATGAGGTGGACTGAAGGGTGATTGACCTGAATTAAAGTCTCTACTAAAACAAAACGTCCCCATGTAATGAATCTGCTAGAGTTTGAGATTAGATACACTGAGGCAATATTTGATTTAAAGCCTTTACACCTGAGTTCTTTGAAAGTGGTATGGTTTTGACTTTTTGCTTATCATGTAATTCTGCAACTGAAAAGATGAGAGCAAAAAAAAAGTGAACTAAAAAACATACAGGATGGTTTAGACAATGGCTTTCTGAAATGAGATGCATCTGATTATTTCTAACTAGTTTCATTTTCATTACAAATAGTATTTCAGGTCTCCTGCAACCTCGCAATTTGATGTGTAACAATGTAGCTTACACACAATGATAAACATCTGTCCAACAATCCAGTTCTTAGAGATGAAAGTGTGTCTAGCACATCTTGCAGAAGCACATCTTCGCCATCCATGAGTGATGTCTTGACTCTCCTAGAAAAAAGAGAGAGAAAAAGAACTTCAGGTTATGTGGTAAACAAAACAAAGAAGAAGGAATGGCGACAGCAAGGCTGTACTAGAAGGGAAAGAATTGCATGTAATGTACATACTTTCTATCCTGAAATAAAGTCCTATGTAATAAATGTGCTGTCGTATAAAGGATACCCAGGTAAGTGTACTGTATTGCATATGTGAGTAAATATTGTTTTTTAATTGAACAATTGCAATATGGTTTGCATTAAGAAGAAAATACTAATTCTTAAAGCACTTGGATGGCTGTGAGTGTAGGCCAACTGTATTATTTGATTGGAGCTATAAAACTCACTCAAGTTCTTAACTACTTGTTAATGCTTTTTATAATAATCAAGTGGTGAGTGACTCTCATTCCGACTGGCAAAAACTCAAAAGGCTGATTTTTTGCTCTAGTTAAAGCAGAATCAATACCGTCTACTCCACACACACTTGTACAGAATTGGACATTTTTCAATTATGAGGAGAGATGGAGATGAGCAATCATTTTTAATGTTGATATTCCTAAATACAGCGAGGCGGACTCCAACATGACATTTTTCTACTGAAATGGTTCTTACTTGCGGAGCCCTCTTTCAGCACCGACTGGAAGCGGTCTTCTGCTCACCTCTGATGGATGTGCTACTCACACAGTCCCCATTTATCTCTGCTTCATGCCTAATCCTCAGCCATCCCCAGCACTCCTGTCCTGAATCTGTCCTACTTTCTGCTACCTAGATTTTTCTGGTGATTCATGAGCCAGAATCGTAGGGGAAAAAAAAAAACAAAAAACAACTACCTTGACTTTCTCATGGCATGGTAACCTCTGGTAACCAAGAGATCTAGTTTTGTTCTGCAGACTCACGCAAATGCAGTATTGATTGACAAAGACGCGTGCAGATCTGCAGGGAGAATGTGCCACATACAAATTATCGCTGTGTTTTGTTTTTTTAAGGCTGAATGGATACTGATTATAAACTGCTTAATAATGACTTGAAAACACTCATCCAAATCCTTGTCCCAAGTCTGCTTTTGTTAGTGTCTTCAGCTGGAACTAGTAACTTCACAAGGGAGCAAAATTCCCACATTTTCCATCCCAAGATGGTGATAAAACCCTGAGTTTCTTCAGTAATCACTGGATAAAAATTGAGAATGTCACACTGAATTTGTGGCTGTAAGTGGAACATTAAGGGACAAGGAATATTTTTGACCATTTTATTCTCCTCCTCCTTGTGCTTCTCCTTCCTCTGTGATCTCTGGGGCTTCATAGCTCTGAGCTGATTCTTTTCTGATAAAAACATAAGATAGAGAGAGGGAGAGGAGAGAGGGTGGCACAGCAGTGAAGCATCCTCCAGTGTGGTGAGGGTCCAGATGAACACTTTTTATTCTATTCTGGAGAGTAGGCGTGAGTGCTAGCCATTGTGTATGCAACAGTTAGTAAAAGTCAACTGGCAGAAGGCAACCCTAAACTACTCCTGTGATAGCATCTGTCAGACTCAGAAGCTTCCAGGTTTTACAGAGACAAAGAAAGAAATCATAACATCCCTGGACTCTCAAAAAGAGGAGCTGCTTGTTCATGGCATCTCAGTGCTTCTGTTATGAGACATCAAAATTATTCCCGCAGGTTTCTGGAACATGTAAATGCAAGTGAAGAAGCCAGCAGACTTCACAGGAACTTCACTCTGGGATTCACTTGTGCAATGCAATGCTCTGCTAATGAATTATTCCCAAGAAAAGACGCTGCTGAGGGAGGGAGACCATAACCTATCAGAGGCGGCCTCCAGGTTCAATCTCCAGGTCAAAGGTGCAAGAACGCTCTGGTTGAAAGTTGCTTTGCCAACCTTAATGGACTGAGGCACTCACCTGGTTATATAGCTTATACCAATAAAGAGATCACAATGGCATGATGAATAAGGTGGGCAGCTCGAGGGGACAGGTGAACAAGCTTTCCACCAGGCAGATAAAGTGTGACCTATATACATGCTTCAGACCTCTGAAAAATGGGTCAGTCTCATCAGTTGAGTGCAGGAGATGCAGAGAGATGAACAGAAAAAAATAATATACATACTGAGTTCTGAGCCACTGCAGTTAAAGAGAATTCATGAAGCTTGCCTTCCTATTTTAGACCTATCCTAAAACTGGATTTTTATGAATGACAGTTCATGATGCTTTATCAGTAGTTTAAAGTTGTGGAAATATTTTCCTTAGCAGTCTAGTAGTACTCAATCAAAGTATAAGGTCTAAAGAGTCTATTGTTTGAAATATGTTGATTCAG